>NC_017844.1:1195176-1201998 GCF_000002495.2 Pyricularia oryzae 70-15 | reverse complement strand
GCCTAGAAATGCAGGAAGCCGAGACCCAACGCGCCCGCGCCGAAACGGACCGTGTCCGCGACAAGGCGCAGGCCGACATTCTGGCCATGGCCATGGAAAAGGCCTCCGCCATAACCTCCCGGGATGCCGCTTTCGCCGAATTAGAGAAAACACGGTCCGAACTGAAGGAAGTTCGGACCGTAACGCTACCCACGGTACACATAACCACCCCCGCCCCAACTACCAACACGCCTGTTGAACCCCTTATGGTTACTCCTATGGGAACGACTCCGCCGCCTGCTTCCGAACATCCCGCCTCCGCCCGCCTTTCTGAACGACTTCCAGACCCCGATAAATTTACGGGCGCCCGCTCCGACCTCCGCCGCTTCGCCACCCAAATCCGGGGGAAAATGACCTCAAACAAAGACCGCTTCCCCAACCCCGAATCACGCCTGATTTATATAGCCGGTCGACTGTCCGGTAAAGCGTACAACCTGATCCTGCCCAAAATGGTCGGAGGCACACCCCAATTCGGAGATTATACGGATCTCCTCCAATACCTAGAGGAGGCATTCGGGGACCCCGACCACGTCCAAAACGCACAAAACAAATTATACGCCCTGAAGCAGCGGAACGTAGATTTCGCCGAGTATCTGTCGGAGTTCCAACGCCTGTCTCTGGAAGGAGAAATGCCGGAGGATGCCCTCCCCCCTCTTCTATTCCAGGGAATATCGGAAGAGCTCCAGGACATGCTCCTCCACAACCCCGCCCCATCCCGCCAGTACCACGAATTTACCCGACACCTGCAAAGCTTGGATAACCGCTACCGCCAGCACCAGCAGTATAAAAACAGACAGACACGTACCCCTCGGACCGCAGCGCCCCCCGCGCGCGCGGCTCCCCGAACCCAACCCGACATACCGCGGGCCGCCCCCAAACCAAACGCGGAGCTCCCGCTTAACGACCCTATGGACCTGAGCAGCCAACGCCGCCACAACCGCAAGGAAAACATGCTATGTTACCGTTGTGGATCCCAAGAACATTTCGTTGCCAAATGCCCGGAACCGGATACCCGCCGCACGCGGCTGCACCAGGCCGGAATCGAACGATCCAGGTCCAGGTCCAGGTCCCCGCGCCAAATACAAACCAAACTCCCTAAAAACCCCCGCCGCGGCTCGGACGCCAGCCGCTCCAGCAGCCGAAGTTCGAAAAACGGAGCCCGCCTGGGATAAGTCGCCCCCAGGCCGCCAAGGCCGCGCATAGACCGCCGGCGATCCGCATCTCTGCCGCCGCCGTTCACGGGTTCCCCGTTGAAGAGGAATATAACCAACGATCCGACCTGATGATCCTGCCTGCCGAACTGACAGTGGGGGGCCAAAACCTCCCAACCTATGCCCTCACCGATTGCGGTGCGGAAGGAAAATGCTTCCTCGACCAAGGATGGGCCGAAGAACGCCAACTACAAATGTATCCGCTGCGAAACCCATTCGACATCGAAGTATTCGACGGAAGGACCGCCGAAAGTGGGAAGTGCACCCATTATGTCCGAGGACAATTGAGAATCAAGGACCACATCCAGAAAAACGCGCTGTTCTTCGTCACACAGCTAGCCCACTACCCCATTGTGCTAGGAATGCCTTGGCTAAAGCAGCACGATCCAACGATTGGATTCGCGTCACACGTTATTACGTTTGACAGCGACTATTGCCGCCGACACTGCAATATGCCCGACAAACCGGAGAAGGTTAAAGCTTTACACGCCGTACCAAAAAAAAGCCGCCCCCAGTACCAGGCTGACCGACCGCCGTCCCTCCGCGAAATGGATATCGCCCCTATCTCCCTGCAAGCCGCGAGCATGTACGCCCGCCGCCGATCCTGCCGACTGTACGCCGTAACCTTGAAACAGATTGATGAGGTCCTAGCCGCCGACCCCCAAAATAGGAACGGGCCGACCCTGCCCGAAACAATCCGGGAATTCGCGGACGTATTTTCCCCGCAAGAAGCCGAGAAGCTGCCCCCACACCGACCGTCCGACCACCATATCCCGCTTATAGAAGGAAAAACGCCGCCGTTCGGCCCCCTGTACGCCATGTCCCGCGAAGAGCTGATAGCCCTTAAGGAATGGCTGACCGCAGAGTTGAAAAAAGGGTTTATCAGACCCAGTTCGTCATCCGTCGCCTCGCCCGTTTTGTTCGTGAAGAAGCAGGGAGGAGGGTTGAGGTTTTGCGTGGATTACCGCGCGCTGAATAACATTACCGTAAAAGACCGTTACCCGCTGCCGCTAGTCCGAGAGACCCTGAACAACCTGGCCGGCATGAAATTCTTCTCGAAAATCGATATCGTTTCCGCTTTTAACAATATTCGGATTAAAAAGGGGGAAGAATACCTGACGGCATTCCGCACGAGATTCGGCTTATACGAGAGCCTAGTTATGCCTTTCGGGCTAACGGGAGCCCCCGCGACGTTCCAGAGATATATAAACGACTCCCTGCGCGAATACTTAGACGTATTTTGTACAGCCTACCTGGACGACATTTTGATTTATAGCCGCACCCGAACAGAACACGAAGAACATTTGAAACTCGTACTGGAAGCCCTGAGGAAAGCCGGGCTATACGCCAACGCCGCGAAGTGCGAATTCTTCGTGACGGAAACCAAGTTCCTGGGCCTGCTGGTCGGCGTCGAAGGCGTAAAAATGGACCCTGAAAAAATCACCGCTGTCCTGGACTGGCAAACACCCAAAAAGCTTACTGACGTACAAGCATTTTTGGGGTTTGGCAACTTTTACCGGCGCTTTATCCGAGATTTCTCAAAGATCGTAGCCCCTTTGACGAGATTGACCAAGAAAGACGTCGCATTCGAATGGAATAGCGCCTGCGAAACCGCCTTCCGACTGCTGAAGAGAAAGTTTACCGAAGCCCCCGTACTGGCGCACTTCGATTGGGAAAAGGATGTGATCCTGGAGACCGACGCTTCCGATTATGTTTCTGCGGGAATATTGTCACAATACGGCGACGACGGAATACTCCGCCCCGTCGCGTTCTTTTCGAAAAAACACACAGCTACCGAATGCAATTACGAGATTTACGACAAAGAATTGCTAGCCATTATCCGCTGTTTTGAAGAATGGCGCCCGGAACTCGAAGGGACGTCGTCCCCGGTCCAAGTAATTACGGACCACCGCAACCTGGAATATTTCACGACGACGAAAATGCTCAACCGCCGACAAGCCCGATGGGCCGAATTCCTGTCAAGATTTAATTTCCGTATCACCTACCGACCCGGGAAACAAGGAGCGAAGCCCGACGCACTAACCAGGAGGTCAGAGGATATGCCTGAGGAGGGGGATGAACGACTTAAGCACCAAACACAAGTCGTACTGAAAGAACACAATTTACCTGCCCGCCCCACCCGGTTACAACCCATAATCCGCCAAAACAAACCCCTATTGCCAAGACACCTGATAGAGCTACTAGACGCCGGATACGAATCCGACCCGATAACGCAATCTGCCCTAGAAGCGTTGAGGACAGGCGCCGACCGCCACCCCAAGCTGCAATTGGCCGAATGCGAAGAACGATCCGGCTATTTGTATTACCGCAATAGACTGTACGTACCCGATTCGAATAATCTGAAAGCCGAGATCCTGCGCCGCTGCCACGACTCCCCCGTCGCCGGTCACCCCGGCAAAGCAAAAACCTACGACCTGCTGTCCCGAGAATATTACTGGCCCGGAATGCTACATTACGTATCATTATGGGTAAAGAAATGCCAGACCTGCCGCCGAATCAACCCGTCCCGCGAAGGCCACCAGGGCCTCCTGCGACCCCTGCCCACTCCTGAACGCTCATGGCAACACCTGTCGATGGATTTTATCACACATTTGCCGCAAAGCAACGGCCACGACGCCATTCTAGTGGTCGTAGACCGCCTGACTAAGATGAGACACTTCGTCCCTTGTAAAGGGACCTGCAATGCCGAGGACACCGCCAACCTGTACCTACACCACGTATGGAAACTACACGGGTTGCCCCTGACGATAGTTTCGGATAGAGGCACCCAATTCGTGTCGAAGTTTTGGAAACACCTGACAACCCGTTTGAAAATCGACAGCCTGCTATCCACTGCTCACCACCCCGAGACTGACGGACAGACCGAGCGTTTTAACGCGTCCCTGGAACAATATTTGAGAGCTTATGTGGCCTACCTGCAAGATGATTGGGAAAGTTGGCTTCCCCTCGCCGAATTCACAGCCAACTCCCACAAGTCCGAGACCACCGGAACCTCCCCGTTTTACGCGACTTACGGATTCCATCCCCGCATGGGATTCGAGCCGGTACCCCTGAACCAGCCTTTGCCCGCCCAGCGGGATGCCGAAAAGCTAGCCGCCCGAATGGAAGCCATTCTGGAACAAGCCCGCGCCGAAATGACCGCCGCCCAAGCCCGTTACGAAGAACAGGCGAACCGACACCGTACTCCGGCCCGCCGGCTTACCGTCGGCCAATATGTATGGTTAGACGCACGGAACATCCAGACCGCCCGCCCGCAGAAGAAACTGGATTGGAAGAACTTGGGACCCTTCCGAATTTCTGAAGTGATTAGCCCGTACGCCTACCGTTTGGACCTGCCGTCGTCTATGAGAGTACACCCTGTTTTCAATATAAACCGACTAAAACCTGCTGACGTTGAGCCCCTGCCGGGCCAACAACCTGCACCGCCACCCCATTTGGAAGTGGAAGGTGAGAGAGAATACGAAGTCGAAGAGATCCTCGACTCCTTTTGGGAAACCCGCGGCCGAGGAGGCCGCCGGCTGAAATATATCGTCCGTTGGGCTGGATATAGCGAACCCACGACTGAACCTGCCGATTACCTGGAAAACGCTGCTCAATTGGTAAAGAATTTCCACCGTCGATACCCCCATAAGCCCGGGCCCCGGCCGTGACGGAGCTCGGCCTGGAAGGGGGGAATACTGTCACAGACCTGAAGGACAGCCACTGGGCTGTCGCTTAGTCATGACCCCTGTCACGTGAAGGCGCGAGGGCCGAGCGCCTCGCGCGCGTATATCTACGCGAAATCTCTGCAGTCTCCGATATGTAGCTCCTCGAGCTACGTCTTCGTCAACAACCACCTGCTACCCTGTACCTGGAAGACTAGATAGCCAATATACTCTGTCCTGTTACCTGATCGCCCGCACCTACCTGTCCGCCCTGCCTGCCCGTGACATTAATCCCAATAAAATTTTATTGGGATAATTCCAACGGTTTTTTAAAAATTATACCCTAATTTTGCATACTAAATTAAGGAAAAACCTGCGCCCAAATTGGTTAGAAATTTATATATACGGTTGTAAAATATACGTATTAAATTCGGTTAGGGTAAAAATCCAAAACAAAATAATATTTAAAACGAATTTTAAATTTTATATCGGGTATTTAATAAATTATAAAACCATTAAAATATATTATATATAGGTGCCGTTTTTCGACAAAATTATTATTTCGCGCAACGTTTATTTTAGCGAATTTTGTTTTTATGAAAAATCCAAATAAAAAATAAAGGAAACTGGTAAATTTATTAATAAATACGAATTATTAATTAATATAATTTATAAATT
The DNA here is from genome assembly GCF_000002495.2 of Pyricularia oryzae 70-15. Classification (NCBI taxonomy): domain Eukaryota; kingdom Fungi; phylum Ascomycota; class Sordariomycetes; order Magnaporthales; family Pyriculariaceae; genus Pyricularia; species Pyricularia oryzae. The sequence continues at coordinate 1,196,405 of NC_017844.1, read as the reverse complement.
TAACCTGGAATTGTTAAATATAAACGTTGCCGAAAAATTGGACCTATTATAAAATAGGCCAACGTTTACGCCCGATTCCAAAATATTTATTTCCGGATTGGAAAATAATAACGTTTAATAATAATTAATGCGAAACGCGGAAAAATTAACCGAACCCCAAATTATAAAAACAAAAATTTAAATTATTTTAACGCCCGCCCAATTTATAATTAATAATAAATTTTTAAACGGTACTGTTAATTAACCGGAATCGTTTAAAAAATATATATAAATAAAAATTAACAAACCCAAAAAAAATATTTTGGTGGCGTTGAAACGTTTAACGGTTTTGGAAAACGTATAAACGACGTCCAAAATAAAAAATAATATATATTATTTCGGAATGCGCACCCCGAATAATACGGAATTTCCACCACAAATATTAACAAATTCCAACGAAATATTATATACGCCGAAATTAATTTAAAATATACCAAAAACGGAACCGGATTTCGGTACGGTTAAAACGACGTATAAAATCCCTACGCCAAATTAATCCGTAATAAAAAATGCAAAAAATTTTAAATTATAAACCCCTATCGATTTACCCGCGCAAATAAATAAACCGGCCCTAACGCCGGAACCCCCCAATGCGGGTTTTACGCGCATATTAAAATTAAAACGTTCGTTACGCATTACCAAATTTATTATTAAAATATTGGAATCGGATTCCAAAACGCGCAAATAACGCGGGGGCGGAAACGTATAATAAAAAAAACGCAGGGGTAATAATTGTTACGATCAAGGTATCGGGTAACCTGTTCTTATGGTAAAGTACAGTGGGTTGAAGCAACTGAGCGTCTGACTGGGTAACTGGGGTTCTCAATGACTGGGGGTGAAGTTATGATCGTTCTCAAGTAAGTATTGAGGTTAACTAGAGTTTGATTGCTGCCAAGCAATCCTAGAATCGAATCTATCTACATGGTAATGAGCGTGCCTTATATAGACTATGTTCCGAATGTGATCTCTCCTGATCTGTCACAGATCGCAGAGATCACTTCCCTTGATCTGTTGTGATCCCTCAATGATCACTGAGATCACTCTCTTGGCAATCACGTGAGGTCACGTGATTCCTTCTTATGTAATCCTCTTTCTGCCGGTCGGTGATTTCTCTGGGCGGGTGTCGTCAGGAGGGGTGTGACCCCACCTGGCCTCCCTGGTACCGGCCCAACTGTCTGGTCGTAACATCA
>NC_017844.1:1193634-1195076 GCF_000002495.2 Pyricularia oryzae 70-15 | reverse complement strand
GCCGCCGGCTGAAATATATCGTCCGTTGGGCTGGATATAGCGAACCCACGACTGAACCTGCCGATTACCTGGAAAACGCTGCTCAATTGGTAAAGAATTTCCACCGTCGATACCCCCATAAGCCCGGGCCCCGGCCGTGACGGAGCTCGGCCTGGAAGGGGGGAATACTGTCACAGACCTGAAGGACAGCCACTGGGCTGTCGCTTAGTCATGACCCCTGTCACGTGAAGGCGCGAGGGCCGAGCGCCTCGCGCGCGTATATCTACGCGAAATCTCTGCAGTCTCCGATATGTAGCTCCTCGAGCTACGTCTTCGTCAACAACCACCTGCTACCCTGTACCTGGAAGACTAGATAGCCAATATACTCTGTCCTGTTACCTGATCGCCCGCACCTACCTGTCCGCCCTGCCTGCCCGTGACATTAATCCCAATAAAATTTTATTGGGATAATTCCAACGGTTTTTTAAAAATTATACCCTAATTTTGCATACTAAATTAAGGAAAAACCTGCGCCCAAATTAGTTAGAAATTTATATATACGGTTGTAAAATATACGTATTAAATTCGGTTAGGGTAAAAATCCAAAACAAAATAATATTTAAAACGAATTTTAAATTTTATATCGGGTATTTAATAAATTATAAAACCATTAAAATATATTATATATAGGTGCCGTTTTTCGACAAAATTATTATTTCGCGCAACGTTTATTTTAGCGAATTTTGTTTTTATGAAAAATCCAAATAAAAAATAAAGGAAACTGGTAAATTTATTAATAAATACGAATTATTAATTAATATAATTTATAAATTTAACCTGGAATTGTTAAATATAAACGTTGCCGAAAAATTGGACCTATTATAAAATAGGCCAACGTTTACGCCCGATTCCAAAATATTTATTTCCGGATTGGAAAATAATAACGTTTAATAATAATTAATGCGAAACGCGGAAAAATTAACCGAACCCCAAATTATAAAAACAAAAATTTAAATTATTTTAACGCCCGCCCAATTTATAATTAATAATAAATTTTTAAACGGTACTGTTAATTAACCGGAATCGTTTAAAAAATATATATAAATAAAAATTAACAAACCCAAAAAAAATATTTTGGTGGCGTTGAAACGTTTAACGGTTTTGGAAAACGTATAAACGACGTCCAAAATAAAAAATAATATATATTATTTCGGAATGCGCACCCCGAATAATACGGAATTTCCACCACAAATATTAACAAATTCCAACGAAATATTATATACGCCGAAATTAATTTAAAATATACCAAAAACGGAACCGGATTTCGGTACGGTTAAAACGACGTATAAAATCCCTACGCCAAATTAATCCGTAATAAAAAATGCAAAAAATTTTAAATTATAAACCCCTATCGATTTACCCGCGCAAATAAATAAACCGGCCCTAACGCCGGAACCCCCCAA
>NC_017844.1:1137922-1193534 GCF_000002495.2 Pyricularia oryzae 70-15 | reverse complement strand
GCCTAAGGTGCACGGAGGGTTCGTCTGACGGCTTGTGCCGTGAAGTGTGGGTGAAAAGGCAGTAAGTCTATTCCTCGTCAGAGTTCGAGTCGTTTACGATCGGTGTCCCTAGGCGTAAAGTGCGTTCGTGGCGCGCGGGGCGCTGGCGGGCCGCTCTGGGGCGGGCGCTGAAGTAGTTGGTGGCTATCGAAAACGCCTCAAAGCTTTTCGGTTGCCCGAAGCTTGTCTGGAAGAATTTCCAGCGTTGGGCGCGATTTGGCGGCCCGGCCGGCCGGTCGTTATTAGGCCACGGCCAGTTTCTCCACACCGCCCGCGAATAGCGGCAGTGCACCGGGTGCTTAGGGGAGGTCCGCTTCCAGCACCAGGCACACGAGGTGTTTGCATCCTGGTGGTTGAAACGGTTATGGTAGGCCTTGAAATCGCCGTGGCCGGTCCTTATGGCCAAATAATGGCCCAGTAGGGGTCTTGGCAAACGCAGTTCCTCGGGCTCCTTTCTCGGTGTGTATTGGAATTTCCATTCCCTATATGCGGGGGACCGTTCACAGAGTTCTTTACGCCACCAGTCCTTCTCTATATTCGAAAGAATGGCTCTGAGGACCGTGCCGGCACCGCTATACGTGGTTTGCTGAGCCCTCGGGTCTGGGTCCGGCGGTCCGGCGGAGCCGGCCTTGGCCAGCTCGTCAGCCCGGTCGTTTCCCGGGATTCCCTGGTGCCCAGGGCACCAACGGACCCGAACCTCGGTACCTTGTTTTCGGAGTAGATCGACAAGGTCATGGAACTCCAGAAAGGCCCATTGGGACGAACGCGGCGCGTCGCCTCTAAGACCCCAAATAACCGAGGTGCTGTCCACACAAATCCAAATCCGGGCGCCTGGCTGGGCCTTGGCTGCCGCCTGTAGCCCTTTTAGGGCGCCAATCGCCTCGGCGTCGAAAACGTGGCTTTCCGGCGTAATAGATGCGGAGCCTGCGGCAAATTCCAGGCCCGCCCTAAAAGCGGCCCATCCGTACCCTATTTGGACGCAGTTGTTTTCGTGTTTTTCCGAACCATCCGTATATACCACGATATCGTCAGGTGATACCATGTCCAGCCATTCGATAAAGCGGCGGGCCGCTTCCTCTTTCGGGACTCCTCCGGTGGGGTCAGTGCGAGAATCCGGGGCATTGCGAGGTGCGCGCAACTCTAGTCTCCGGATCCGCGGGAGAAGTTGTGCAGCCGTTTGCAGGGTCGTGGCCGAATGGCCCGAGTTGCGGGCACGAGGTGTTTCACGCAGGCGGCTGACAAGGGGGTGCCCCTTGTCCGCGAGCCTTAGTCGGGCGCCGTATTTCAGGCGGGTGTAGGCCAGCGCGACGCGGGCCGAGGGTAGTCCTGCGTCCCTGAGAACAGTGGACGAGGGGGTGGTTTTATACGCCGGGAGGATTGCCCGTGCCGCTAAAACCAGCGGTTTGTTCAATGCTTTGAGGAGTCCTCTTTGCTTGTGCGCTGGGTTGTACCATGCCTCGGCTGCGTAGGTGGCCGAGGAACCCACGCATGCCACCGCTGCCTTGCGAAGTGCAGCCGCAGGCGGTCCGTATCTTACTGCCCCAAAGCTCTTGAGGTGGGCAGCGACCGCCATTGCTTTGGCAGCCCTTTCGGCCACGTGGCGGCGCCCGTCTAGCCGTCGGCTGAACCAAAAACCAAGCCAACGCATGCCCGGGTAGCGCTCGGCCCCGGAGGCGCTTTGTCCGCGTCGACCGCCCGGTAGTTGGACCGGGGTAACCGTTCTACCATTAATCCGGATTTCCGGGTTGCGACCGTGCCTTTTCTTAGTGATATGGATCACCTCTGTCTTTTCCGCTGCAAAATGGATCTTCTCTTCCGCCGCAATTTCGTGCATATCCCGGAGTTTATCTTCCAGCCAACGTACGTTTTCCTCCAACGAGGGTGACGATTTCCATGTAAGCACGTCGTCTGCGTATGCCAACCGCCACTTCGTACCGTTTTTGACGAGATACGCCAAATATAACATATATAGGATCGGGGAAAGGGGAGACCCTTGCGGGGTGCCGCACCCAAGCCGCCTAAAGCCCGTGGTCGTACCCTCCAGCCGGACTCGGGCCTGGCGGCCGCTTAAAAAGTTAATCACGAACCTGAGGAGCATTTTACTAAACCCGAGGCTCCGCATTTTCCGTATTAATCGCCTATGGAGGAGGGCGTCGAAGGCGCCTTGGACGTCGCATGCGACAAGGGTGACTTCCTCCCCGCGAGCTAGAGCCTGCTCGATATCGTGGGCGAGGGCACAAACCAGATCCGTCGCCGATCGTTTGGGTAGGGCACCGCCGTGGGTGCAGCTAAGGAGCCCGTTGTCGTGTATGGCCCAAGCTATCCGGCGTGCAACGAGCCTTTCGAGGCCTTTTCCGATGCAGGAGAGGAGGGCTATAGGCCGCCAGGATCGAACGCTGCTCCGGTCTTTCTTCCCCGTTTTCGGTAGCATCGCGACTTCGGCCTTCTTCCAAGGCGCTGGGAAATGTCCGAGTTCCAGGCAACGTTGGTAGAGCCTGCGCACCGGCTCGGCCAACGAAGCCCATCCGGCTTTTAGTAGCCGGACGGTCATTCCGTCGATGCCCGGGGACGTGCTCGTAACCCCAATGCAGGAGCGCTCCGCCTCTTCCGCACTAACCTGGGTGTCCCAAGGGATTTTAGCCTCGTCCGCCGACCAGGCCTCCAAGGGGTCTCCCTGCAGGTCATCCTCCGCCGAAAATCGGCCAAGCACCTCCCGTTGCAGTGCTTCCGCTTTTGCTAAAGGCTCGCTCACTTGCTCGCCGTTAATAACCAGCGGCGGGGACCGGAGGCGTGGTCCGGCTCCCAGCCAGCCCACCATGTTCCACAAATCCTTATCGTCGCGCAGTTGGTCGATCCGGTGCCTCCAGTACTCCCGCTTCGCGGCCCGCACCCCTTTCGTATAGGCTTTTTCCTCGGCAGAGGCGTCTGCCCTATTTACAGCGCTCCGTTTAACCCGCTGGAATTCGGACCAGAGCCGCTGGCAGTTTTCGGTCCACCAGGGAGCCGAGCTGTCCCTTTTTCCCGCCGGCGTACCCACGACCCACGTCACTTGCTCCCATAAAGTTGTAAATTCAGCTACCCACGCGTCCAATGCGTAGCCATCGGCCGCGGATCCCGGGTCCGGCATGTCTTGCATGCCAAAAGCAAGTAGCTCCGCGAACTTTGGTAACCGGTCGTCCCTAACCGAAACGTTGATCGCCTCCGGGCGGGGGGCGCCGCGCGTCCGCAGCGTGGTATAAAGGGATTCGTGGTCGGAGCCTGTGTAAAGACTGCTGTCAACCACAGTTATTGTGCTGGGGAGGTTGGAAAAGACCATATCCAGTAAACCCCCGTCGCGGTGGGTGGGCACGCCGATATTTCCTGTAAAACTCATCCCCTGGGCTTGCGCCCATGCCGTCAGTTGGTCCCCTCCGCGTGCGTTTGCGCGGCCCGGCTGGTATGCAGCAGCCGCTACGTTAAAATCGCCGCCTAGCACCGTGGGTCCATTTGGCACGGTATTGCATACCATTTCCAGCGCGGCTTCAGTGCCCGGAGCCCTATATACGTTAACAAACAGTATTCCGTTAATTTCGAGCCAGAGTACGTCCCGTGTATTTTGGCCCTGCGGTAGCCGTCGTTGTGCGGCCCTTAGGGCTGCCCCCTTCTTGACGTAGGTGAGCACCCGGGGCCGGAGCCCAGTCATGGCTTCGTAAGTGTTGGCGTGCCATTCGTCCACTGGCGCAAAAACATCATAGCCCGGGTGCGTTTGTGTAGTCGTATTTAGCCCGCACCATGGCTCTTGAACGTTAACCAGGTCCACCTTTCTCTGGTGGCACAACTCCAATAGGCTCAGATGCACACCCATCCTTTTACCTACGTTGGCCCAAACTACGTCGAGGCATTCCCGCTGCATATTGCCGAGCGAGTATTTCGTCATATTAATCGACGGGTTGCTTCCAAGTCTATCCCATCAGCGGGGCAAGGTTCGGCAGCCGCTGCGTCCTCCTCCATTTCGGCTGCCCAAACGATTTCGTCGTGCACGCGTTCCTGTTCAACCTGCAGGAAGTTACGGATGTCCGCCCCTGCCGCCTCGCATGGCCGCGCTCTTTTGTTTGAAATGCTCGATCGGGAGCTCGAGGTTTGCGAATGCTGCGATGAGGTGCTTAGGACCGGGATTGCAGGTGCTGGCTCTCGGCGGGCCGTTTCGGCCCGGTCGTTGATAATCGCGGCACGGTTGGCACGTCCGATTCTGCGAATCCCTTTAAGTTTACGCTGTGAAGGTCGTTCAAGCTTCCCATTTACCACCAAAGGTCGGGCAGGGCAATTCTCATGTCCGGATGGGAAATGGCCGTGGCAATTAACGCATTTGGGGGCTGCCTTGCACGGCTCTTCCTCTGTCGCATGTTTTGCTTCACCACATATGCCGCAACGCGCTTGCCGTACGCAGCGACGTATTTCGCAATATCCCTGGTAACCGTCGTGGTGGTGTGTAATTTTGCGTGATTTTTCAACCTTCCGCGCACGTCTCGACACTCCAAAAAGCTGAAAGGGCTTTACGGGTTGAAGGAAGGACACTATCCACGTGCCCTCAGCCGTATGTGGGTCGTAACCATGTTTGGAAATATGCCAGTTGACTGGCTGCTGGCCTGCTGCCACGGTAATCTCCTCCTGGATTACCTCATGTACGTCCTTTCTTCCGTCCAGGCAATTGAGCGTTCGGGGCACTCCAGAAACGGCGTATGTGTGCCAGGTTGTCGGGACAGTGACTTCCCGCGCGTCCAATGCGTCCATAATGGCCTTGACCGCGCTGGGGTTGAGGAGTTTTTGCCGTGTTTCCTCAGAGGCCACCGTAACACCCCAGCCCGTGGGGGTACGCTTGGCGTTTGGGATTTCACTGTGTGGCACCGAGACCAATTCGGCCAGTTTGGTCGTTACCGCGTATGGCTCCTTCGTCACCATCCGCAATTTGTCATTTACGCGGATTAGGATGCGGTTGGACGGCTGTTCTGTCAAACGTTTCGGGGCTTGGGAGCGGTCCCGGCCCGATTGGGAGGGAGTTGCGGAGCTGTCAGGTGCATTGCCGGGCGTCGTACGTATCGGGTACGAGCGCGTGGCCGGGGTTAAAATTCGCGTTGGGGCCGCCGCTGGTGGCGTGGCGGCTCGCTCGGCCCATGTGACCGATTTGTTAGTGGGCGTGCCTCTGCCTTTAGAGGCCGACGACGCCGTGCCCGTCCTCGTAATTAAAATGCTGCGCCTTTCGCTGGAACTGGTCGGCGAACGCGACGGGGAGCGCGAACGCTCTTTTTCAGGGAGGGTGCGACTGAGGAACCAGCCGCTGATCACGTCGTCAAGTTCAAGAACAATTCTCCTAAGCGCGGCGTCCTCCGGGGCCTGTAAACTTTCGAGCTTGGCTGCAAAGACCTCTTCGAGCCAGCTGCCGACTGTTTCCACGTTTTCCAACTCCTGCTGCAGTGTTTTGATGGCCAGGGCCGGGAGGCTGGAGTACCTTCCGCGGCCAGCCGGCTCAGGCGCGTTAGCGGTGCGCGTGTCGAGAGATACGTGTCCCGACTCGGCCTGGCCCTGCGGCAAAGCCTGCGGCGTGCTCTGCGGGCGCGCGCGGCGGTTTGAGACCTCTGGTGAGGCCATGACGACCGGCGCCCGGAGGGCGAAAATTCTTCAGCTGTTAAGCTTATTGGTGTGTTTGGGTGTGAATCGCTAACAAAGGTGGGTCTGACCCATGAATGGTGGAGGATGCTGCACCCGTCCTCAAAGACCTTGAACCAGGGAGAAGATCCATCCGCCGTTGCGGCGTTGCTGACCTTGCTGAGGTAGACCATGACCGGTCCGTAGTGCGCGCCGCCGATGGCTTCGTTGTTGCAGGAGCGGTCGCCGGGTTGCTGGGTTGGGAGGTTGGAAAGTAGTGTCAGGTTTGGATTTCAAGAGGCTACAGATCTGTACTGAGGGAAAATTATTGGTCAGACTCACAGCATGCATCTCGATTGTCACTATGCCTCCTGCCGGAACAGGGCATTTGCCTCCAACGCCACGGCTTCCCCAAACGTTGCACCTCATGTCAGTGCTACCAACGCTGGTGACTGGCGAGTTGGACCGCGGAACTCTGGCACAATCGGATCCGTGCTGGGATAGTTAGGAGGAGAATCCTTCTTGAAAGTCAGAACTGTAGTTTGGAAGGGTAACTTATCATATCAGCGCCGTCAACCCAAAGCTGTTGAAAAATGGAGTGCGCAGCCACTTGCTGGGCTGTCGTCCCCAACAGGGCAAAGATTATTGTGGACTTCATTTTCGGGCTCTTTTTTGGCCAATGTACAATGCATCAGGGACAGCATAACAAAGAGCAGTTTGCCCAAGATAGACCGGACTCGGCATATTATATCTCTCACGAGGCCTGCATGGCTTATATATATTAGTTCTAGTAATTACACCACCTGAAGTCGTCAATAAATCACCTGTCCCACTCTCCATGGCATCCAAATGAACAATGCATTCACGATTCCGAAGGGCAGATTGATCCTGGCCTTTCTTCAGCACCCCAGGTTAAGACCACTTTGTTCCACCCAAGGTCCGTCACGCGCGACTGCCGGGGCATTGCATACTGCCTACCATTCCATATCAAAATTTAAACACGTTCTGGTCGAGGACGGCCGCTAGGCGACGTGATTGGGCCAACACTTTGCCGCCGCTATTTACTCTTCCAATTTAAGCGGCTGCTCGACAGGAACACACGGGTGGTCTCCTTCCGTCCACGTCCGCGTTGAGATAAAGATCAACATCAGGCTGGCATCGGTGGCATTGTTGCCCGTGACGTCCATAATAGGCCGCGGGCTGATAAGAAAGCCCAAGCTGGAGGTTGTTTCCTCTTTGCTTATGGCTGACGAGTCTGCTCGTTCTGAGTAAAGGAGGGCTGGTGTGACCCCCCAATTGCAACAGGGTAACAAAGAAACCCCATGGACTTCTTGATTGGGTCCTATAATTAGGCATTCAAATTTCATCTCAAGCTTCTTGCCTGCATCAATTGATTCCTTGCTTCAATAGAAGCCACATAGTCGTCTGCCAAAGTTTAAAGTATTTTCAAGATGCAATGTGGGGGTCTCGTAATCTCTCTCCTGGTTTTTGGACACTCGAGCGAAGATGTGTGATTCCCGGGTCATCATGTAGCAAGTGGCAGCGTTACGAAAAGCCATGACTAATGCCGTGCCCGTAGACTTTGACTTTTAATTTAGTTGCGCTAGTTGGACAAAGCAACGCGCGCATAGACCACAACGTGGTATGGCGCACAAAATTAGTAACAGTCTAACACCGCGTACATGGAACCTGACTATCCTTTGAATCTTCAATATCTGTCCGATCTGTCCTTGTACTAGTAACACTGATAAGCTTACAAGGGAAATGAACTTTATCGCAGTCAGGACACTAGAACATGCTATGTCTAGAATAGTCCTTGTTAATTTTTAGTATTTTTATGACGATAGCTTAGGTTCCATGGTAGTCGTATGTGTTTCCATTAAGTGACCGCAGCCGTGGCAGCTAAGCTTTGTTGATCGACTATTCTGGGAGTGGGAGCCAGGCTTCAGCTGCGGAAAACACTTGATAATTTCATTATTTGAATGAAACACGTCAAATTGGCCAGAGCATATCCAGAACCAATATTTGCTGTCAGTCATAATTAGTCAGTCTTCAATTCGTGCTCAAAGTCATTTCTCAGTGACAGGCTTATGTCAATACCGACTAAAACTACTGCTACTTCGCATGACTTACGGCATAGAGCCCCTAAAGAGTTACAGATCTCCAACAAGTGTATCGAATTGATACTTTCAAAGCCATAGAAGGGATCTTCCTGGCTACTGAAAGCTTGTTCACGATTGAGTGCGGTAATCGTTCACTAGGAGGTATGTTGCAGCTTGTGGTAAGGGGTTACTTACCGGGATGATGGGTGCATGTCATGACCGACTCGCAAAGACAGAAAAAAATGGAGCACATAACCTTACTTACATGGCGATTATCAACGGGCCCGCTTCTCCACGTTTGACGTGGGCGTCGCATGCTGGTGCTTCATTTATAACATGGTCCTGATCGACTTATAGTTCGTCGTTGCTGGCATGACAGCTACACCCATCCTTGCCGTCTTGAAGAGAGTACGAATCTGCTTGCAGATAGACCAGGATTGGTTGGGGGGAGGAATTTGTCTGAGGTTTCTTCTAGACTTTAGCTCTCTTTGTACAACTCGACGGCTGGTATCATCGACATTCACACCAAAACTCAACTGAGCAAGTTACTAATTATGGACAAGACTCTGACCCGGACTCTTTGGTCTTAGTTGCAAAGAGACACAGGCGACAATTAGTCAATGTTCAATTCCTATATAAGGTCTTTGTTCAACCCGACACTTCGAGTTTAATTTTGTTCAGCATCTCATTCCATCGCTTACAACTACCAACGCCTCTCACTTTATCTCACTTTATCACAAGTCATTCATTTTTGCGTTTCAAACAGGTTTTTGATCGCATCATCATCTCTTCCACATTCACTTGTTTACTTTTTTTTCTTTGGCTGTCACTATCGATTAAACACCCAGAACCGCAACAATGCAGGTCAAGAGCTTTCTCATCGCCATCCTCACGGCCACCATGGCCGTCGATGCCCTCCCCGTTGCCGACGGCGCTGGTCTGCAGGTCAGAAACGAACACCTGGCAAACCTCGAAACACGTAACCCTGGAGCGGGTGCCGTTGCATCCATGAATTCCAAGGCTTCCAAAGCCTCCAAAGCCTCCAAGGCCTCCAGGGCCAAAAAGATGGCCATGGCTAAGGCTGGAATGATGCCGAAGATGGCGAATGAGGGAAAATAAAGATTAAGTGGAAGGATTCTAGGACGAGGGGAGTTTGGGAGCTGGAAGCAGGAGGCGCAGGGATATGGATATGTGAACTCAAAGAGTGCGATATCAAAAATTCTCTCTCTTGGATAGTAAATGTTAGTTTATTAATACAGAAGGCTTATAAATGCGCAGTTACGTGCATCTTTTTTTTAATTGATCCTCCGTCATGTTTTATATAACTTGCTCACCGGATTCCTGGCCTTTGCTATGTAATTAGTGTCCATTGTCGCAATTATACTGTGTTCACTTACAAAAGTCCGATCTGATTGATGGATACGTAGTCGCCTCACAGTTGTTTTGACTAAAAAGCGCTCAGCTCTTGTTATTATATCGGTCAGTGGTGTGATGATAGCCGCTGCCTACACTTTGCTGCTTGCTTTCATATTATGAATGGAGTCTGGATCTGCCACCCAAACAAGAACGTCGGCAGCATTTCTGCCCCCTCAGTAGATTATCTGAGACAAGGATAGAATGAAAAAGTACGGCACGTTTCAATCTTGACAGCAAGCTCAAAAGCAATCACTGAGATCAGCGTTCTCCACAAGTCGCCTGGGAGGCATACTTTACACGGAGGACAGCTACTCAAGACTGTTTAAATCAGGATTCTGCAGATGGTGTCTACCGACCTATCTAGGTGCCTGCCTGGTTTACCCTGCCCTTTGAGAATGAGCCAGGGTGACTCCGAGCCACGGAATATAAAGGCCCGCCTGCCTCTGTATAATAAAACAAATAATTCCTTCAACCCGGGCAATTCCCGGATTGGATTTCACGGGCTTGCAATGGCGTTATTAAGCGCAGGATCGCATATTTATTGACAGGCCTCGTCAATTCGACAGCCATGACGCCACCTTTATTGCATTAACTGGCGCGAACTAGTCTTGCATTTAGGCTTGCACTTGCCGAACCTGCGCTAGGTTCCCGTTGATTACGTACTGTGGCTTGTTTTTTTCGGTATCGACTGCTTGATTTTTTTCCCATCTCATCTCCCCGCTTCCCGTTGCCGTCCGAGCATGTTGATTTCTTTGCTGACTGCATCGGCGGTGAAGTAACACCATCCACTCACAACCTCGGATGAGAGGTGAAACCTCTGCGACCAAAATAAGCCGGCGGATGAACACCCTTTGCATGCCGGTCAATTTTTTTTTGTCCCAATTAAAAAAACAAATCCACATGCATCGGTTCTGCACCGCGACACCACGTCAGAACCCATAGGAGGGTTACAGTCACGACACCGGCTAAACTCATCCAACCAGTCCCCGATCGAGGCTGCGGAAGCTTGGGGTGAGCAGGTCTGAGGCAACGAGAGAGGGGAAGCAAAAAAGACTAATCGGCAGACATGGACGAACCCGCACGCCTGCAGCTTCTCCGCCGGCGCTCGACGCGCACCGGCTGGGAATCCGCACGCCGCACTCAATCACTGACCGTCCCCGGCGACATCAACGAGGGCAGCGCGTACGACACTGCCGACTACGCCATCACACCCATCGAGGCCGGTCTCAGCAGCGACGCCTACCTCAGCAGGAAGCGGCACTCGGACGACGTGACGCAGCGGTCTTCCCTCATCAAGCTGGGCATCATGCTGGTTTTTTCCGGCGCCGTCATCTGGACGCTCGTCGTCGCCGTGACCGGGTCCCAGTCCAGCACCGATGCGATGCTCGCCAAGCGCCTTGTCAACTGCGACCCGGCTGTGCTGGCGGCGTTCCTCCCGTCGAACGCGGTCATCGAGAACGTCACCTCCGTGCAGCAAGGAGGCACGTTTGGCGAGGGCAAGGCCAACCGCTGGGTCAGCGCGGATCCGACCGGCCTGCCGGCTCTGTGCGCCGTGATCGTTAACGTGACCAGCTCGCCGAGCTCCAGCTACCGCTTCGGCATGTTTCTACCGTCATCTCCGTCATCATCATCTGAAGCGGACGACAAAGTGTCCTCAGGTTCCTGGAACGGGCGCCTCCTGACCACAGGCAACGGCGGCTTTGGCGGCGGCATCGGCTGGCTCTTTATGGCGGAGGGGGCGCGGCGCCGGTTCGCCGTCATCGCGACCGACACGGGTCACAACTCGAAGAGCACCGAGGTGGCGTGGGCGCTGAACGAGCCCGAGAAGCGCACCGACTGGGGCTGGCGGGCACTGCATGGCTCTGTCGAGATCGGGCGGAACCTGACGAGGGGCTTCTACGGCGAGCAGGCCAAGTACTCGTACTACTCTGGCTGCTCGACCGGTGGACGGCAGGGGTTGAGGGAGCTGCAGATGGACCCGGAGGCGTTTGACGGGGTCTTGGTTGGCGCTCCGGCCTGGTACACGACGCACCTGAACACTTACGCGGCCAAGACGGGTCAGTTCATCAACCAGCCCGAGACCCCTGGCTACATCCCCGCGGAGATGTTTGCCGTCATTGGGAAAGACGTGGTGAGGCAGTGCGATGCCGACGACGGGGTGGAGGACGGCATCGTCAGCCTGCCGGATCAGTGCGTGCCTGATCTCCAGCGCATCAGATGCGACAACCGCGCAGCGAACCAATCCACCTGTGTCAACGAGGCGCAGCTGGAAATGGTCAATGAAATATATGAAGACTAGCGCTGCGACGAGGACAGCGAAACATGCCCGTCTGCGAACCCAGGCGCGGATCCCACCCTGCTCTACACCGCGCTCTCGCCCGGGTCCGAGGGTCAATGGGCCGAGCTCTACAACCGCACGGAGCCGACGGCCTACGGGCTCGGCTACGTGCGCTACTTTGTGTACGGAGACGAGAACTGGGACTGGAAAAGGTTTGACGACGAGCAGCTCGTCCGCGACGCCATGAGGCTCGACGCGAGCGGCGCCGAGGCGGTGGAGTACGACATTAGCCGGTTCCAAGACAGGGGTGGCAAGCTGATCATGTACCACGGCGACTCGGACGGCATCGTGCCGGTGCGCGGCTCGAACCTCTACTACGACCGGACGCTGGAGGCCATGGGCGAGGAGCGGATGGACGGCTTCTTTCGGTACTTTCGCATGCCGGGGATGCACCACTGCCTGGGCACCAGCATGGACGCGCCGTGGAACATTGGCGCGTGGGGCCAGTCGACGGCGTTTGGCACCAACGGGACCGCGTCGGTCCCGGGCTTCGAGGACCCCGACCACGACGCGCTGCTGGCGCTGGTGGAGTGGGTCGAGAAGGGCAGGAGGGTGGACAAGCTGGTGGCGACGACCTGGAACACGTGGAACAACGTCAGCACCGGGGTCAGGAGGCAGAGGCCTCTGTGTCCCTGGCCGGCGAGGGCGGTTTGGGATGGCGATGGAGATGTGAATGCTGCGGAAAGTTGGGCGTGTCGGGTCGACGATTGAGTGTTGTTGGCGGAAAGGGGCCGGGGTTGTGTGATGAGATAGATTTAGAGAAATATGCCTAGAGCCCTGGACTAGTTCTAGTAGGTAACGTTGGGCTCCACATCTCCGACCCCCCTAAAGTCCGGCCCCCTTGAAAAATGTAACGACGAAATACCCCTTTTATAAACCGATTTAAATGTAAAACTATCAACGCACAATAATACAATCATTGTCAGGCTCTCCCGGTTCGCTAACCTCTTCTCCATCGTTCAAAGCTTCTAAACAGTCCCTATTATTTTCCTGTGCTTCATAAACGTTTTTTTTGCTGACCAAAAGCTCGTTGGGATCCGGAATTACCCTTTTCCTTTTGACCGGCCGTACCGCCTCCAATTTTGCGTTTAACAAACTGATTTTTTGCTGAGCTTCAGCCAATAAGATATCCTTGGTTTCGAAGCTTTTTTGGACTTTTGCAAACAAAAGCCGTGAAGTGGCGTTACTTTTTTCGGACCGGGAAATTTCCTGTAGTTGAAGTCGAATATCTCGGGTCGTTTTAGGGGTTTTCCAAATAAGTAAAGACTGGTCGTTAATTTTTTGGGTTGGGCTTTCCGGTGTTTTATCCCTTTGGAAGCCGTTATTTTTACCTTTTTCGACGTTGGCGTTGCTATTTTCTAACAAAAAAGGGTTTAAAAGTGGTTTTGCCAAGTTCACCGGCCATAACCCCGTCGTACGCCAACCAGATTGAATGGTTTTTGCTATAAATGCTTTTGATCTGGCTTTTCGATAGCAAAGTAGAAAGTTTCGTTTCCCAACAACCGTTGAACAGCAAAACTGGTTTACAAATCCCAGGTGACGTCGATAAGCTTCCTTTAACGGCCCAAAAACCGATAAATCCAACGGTTGAAGAACGTGTGACGAATGAGGGGGTAAATATAGGAGTTGAATATTGTTTTGCAAGCAAAGAAGCATAAATTCGTCCGTTATATGTGATCCATGGCCATCCAGAACTAATAACCGCTTTTCAGGGGTTAAAGGTTGGGTATACGGAATAAACACCTTTTTTAACCATTCGATACCTGTTTCATTATTTGTCCACCCGTTTTCGGTTGCATGAAATTGCCAGGTATCGAAAGGACTTAAATCAGCTGGAAACCATTGTTGCTGTACGTTTTTCCCCTTAAATATAACGAGGGGAGGTATAACAGCCCCCGTAGCTGATACACATTCGATTATGCTCGTCCAACCCCGCGTTCCAGGCTCTTTTCGCTGTAATGGCCGGATTTTATTACGCCCTAACACCAGGCCATTAGATCCTTTGCCTTCCATTATACCTGTTTCGTCCATATTCCAACGGTTGGCCGGTTTTATAGTATCGACAACGGGATTTTTCAAATAGGACCACCAAGATTTAATTACCTCGGTTGTAGCCCCATTAACCCGGGCATTTTCTATTCGCCGGGGTCTTTGGGTTTTCAAAATTGGATATCGGGCTATAAAACGGCTAACCCAATGTTTCCCAAGGCTTTTTCTTTCTCCGGCGGCCTGAAGAATTCGTTCCGCAAAATAGCGTAGTTCTTGATGCGTTGGCGGAAGGCCTAACGCGGCCTGCGCAAGTACCCAATCTGCCAAATAGGTTTCCTGCTCCTGTGAAAGCCTTTGACAAAATCTTTTCGCTTGTTGAATTGACTGGGCCCCCTTTAAACGATCGTGAAGGGTACTCCGAGGA
This sequence comes from Pyricularia oryzae 70-15, assembly GCF_000002495.2. Taxonomy (NCBI): domain Eukaryota; kingdom Fungi; phylum Ascomycota; class Sordariomycetes; order Magnaporthales; family Pyriculariaceae; genus Pyricularia; species Pyricularia oryzae. The sequence goes on along the minus strand of NC_017844.1, from coordinate 1,179,604 downwards.
ATACCCCATTTTTGCGAGGTTTTGTGAACTGATTTGCCATTTCTTATGTCAGAAATGGCAGCAAGAAGCTGATTTTCAGTGTACTGTTTCATTGGAAGGTTTGGAGCAAGAATCTTCAAAAATCAAGTTCTAAAGTGAAAAATTCGTCTAGATATTTATAAAATAAAACAAAGGGTTGACGTGGCTGAGTAGATATTTTTAGGGGCCGGACTTTAGGGGGGTCGGAGATGTGGAGCCCAACGTTAATAGGTATTTGAAGAAGGACTTGATTTGGAAATGACTCCGGGCTAGATGCCTGATCGGTTCTCAGTGACATCTTTGCCGATATGCATGTTTGTCGTTTTCCAAGGTATTGCGGTTTTTTTTTTTTTTTTTTCTTTACTCTCCTGTTTTTGTCCCTTCGTTGCCCTTCTGGCTGCCGGCTCTCTTGTTTGTTGGATGCAAACAGGAAAAAGCACCGACGACAAGCATCGCCTCGACGGACCCTTGTCTTGGCGGCAAGGACCGAGCGCCGGTTGTGCAGCAAGACACATCAAGACATTTTTGACAAGCCTCCAGCGGTCGCGCGCAAGACAACCACGGAATCTGCCCTATGCCAAGGCTCGTCACGTCTGGGCGGTGGTAGATCCCTGGCAGATCGATCTTGACAGCAACCCCATCACGCCGTCTTGTGCATAACGTTCAATGCGTGACGGGTTCGCTAATTAGGGCACGGTGTGACGAGAAGGAAAGCCCGGGGCTTTTTATTTCATTTGGAGCGGGCTGGACTGGGGCTTGGGGTATTTATGCCGAGAGGAGTTTTTTTTTTGATTGGCGCGAACCCGGAGCTTATGCCGGAACTGATTATTGAAATGGTTTCGGTTGGGTTTTTTTCTGGAGCCGAGCGCGATACGATATGTTATCGTCAGGTTTAACTACCTATTCATTTCAACGCCTTGCGCAAAACCGAGCGGGGAACGAGGCATACTGGTGTGAAATCAATGCGACTCCCTGCGGTTTCATTTACTTGCAGCACAATTGCACAATTCTATCCTGCAGACTGTTTGTGCTGTAAACGGGCGATTTTGCCCGACTGCAACCAAATGCCAAGAGTTTGCAAATATTTGGAACGTCGAAATTGAAAGTTGATAGGTAGATTTACTCGCGCCAGGCGACTTGTGCAAGAAAGGGGGACAAGCGGGACCTAAACCCACAAACGAGTTTGTCGGCCGGCCAGTACAGTAAGATGCGCAAGCCAAATGACATCATTCACACGCAGCTGAACTGCTACCCACCATTGGCACACAAGCTTTTGTGCACCGAGCTGAAGATGGAATGCAACCTGCCAATCGACGAGCACCTAGAACTAGAAACAAAAGATTAACCCAGAGCGCTTGACGCGCAAAAAGAGGTGGGGGCTGAAGAGTACTCCGTAGTAAGTGCATGTCATGTGCGCGATCAAGCAAAAAAAAGGGGCCGTCGCGCGCAACTTGACCATCGATCAATCGATCAATTGATTGGCTTCGCCTTCAACTCAATCGTTGACCGACATGGACGGACTCGTGCGTGTTCGCTGTACACACCACGCAGACGAGATGAGCCATCCTCATTCCTACCGAAAAGTCCTACGGAAAGACCGGACCATTACAGCCCGGGCGGCCTCGACCGGCGACGCCCTGAACAGAGCAACGTGCATGCAGCGTCAGGAACAGAGAATAGCTCCACCGCCTGCCAGTGTGCAGAATTGCGGCACGGCTGTGTTGGTTGGTAGCGCGCAAAATTAAGAGGCCAGCAGCAATGGGCAACCCTCCAAACAAAAAAAGACCACCCAGCTGAGGGAGGGAATTCGGCACCCAAGTTCCGTGATTGGCCGTGTCCGTCGATAAACCCTGCAAGGAGTGGACCTAAACGGGACGACCCTTGAGGCGGGGCGAGGCGCATTTTGGCCGTACGCTTGCAAGACCTGCTCCGTACATGAGAGGCCACCCCGGCAGCGCAAATCCAAAATTGGGGACTGGGCGGAGCAAGGTAGGGCTTGGACGGACGGCTGAACAGGGGTCAAAATGGGGGTGGGTGTGATGTGATGCACAGCTTCCGCTGTCAGTTGTCTAGGGTGCACCCAGCCCGACAGTGAGGGCCTGACATGAAAGACTGGCTTACCATTGACTGAAATGAGAGAATCCGCAAACGACAAACAAAAACATTGTCATTACCAACTCGAAAAAAAAAACCTGAACTGGAGAAATTGGAATTCATATAGCTTCAACACGCCTTCCAGCCATGATGCATTCAATCGATATTTTTATCAGTTCATCGTCACCAAGCTTTCAGTTGTTTATTGACTCACACAATTCAACCGTCTGGAGGAAATCGTCATCGATCCGATGCGATAACAAGTCGTCCACTCCCTGGATACCATCCCGACCCTCTTGATATTAAAAAAACTCCTAGATTCGTGGGGGCTGGCTGGTTCCAGCCAAAAACACGTTGGCCCAAATTCCGAGCAGCCCGGGCCGCCCCCAAACCGAGCCGCACCGTAACCGCAACCACGTACCTACCTTGCATCCTACCCACCTACCTTGGCTGCCTGTTCGCTACCTAGCTCGGCCTGGGCAAATGTTTATAATGACCATTCGACCCCTTCCGGCACCAGCATCTCCTCAAGAAGCTTCTGACGTGTCCCATCCTGCCGAACAGGCGATGCACGACAACACCAGCGACCTTTCTACTCTGGCTTACTTCCTTGGGGGCAGTCACCAGTACCCACCAGGCACGACAGCCCCAGATCAAGATTACGCCGCAACATGGTGTCCTCGCCTGATGCCTGTTCAGGCCCCCATCATGCCCTGGCCTAGCTCCGGCCAGCAGCAGTGCGAGTCACCCCTTGACATTGTGCACGAGGGCGAGGTTTCCTACGAGTTTCCCACTCCGACGCCCACCTCGGCCCATGAGTACACCTACCACAGCAACCCGCACCCCAACATCCAGACTTCTCGTCGGGGCAGCAACCCGAGAAGCAGCACCCGACCCAGCACCTCGACGGTACCGTCGCCCCTCACCAACACCAGCCCGCAGAGCTTTGGAAAGCCCCCGAAACGGAGCTCCTCGACCGAGCGCAGAGACTCGAGCAGCAGAAACGCAAAGCGCTCCAGGAGATGCAACACGACGGGCACCATCAGCAGCAACAAGAACAGCAGCACGGGCTGCGACGCGACCACAGACCCGAGCTCGTCGTCGCAGAGGAAAAGACGCCGGTTCGCCTGCCCCTACAAAGTCTACGAGCCACACCTCAGCTGCTTCCTGGAAGGTCGGCGCAACCAGTCCGGCGGCTGCGAGAGCATCTACCGGCTCAAGCAGCACTTCAAGCGCGTGCACAAGCGCACGTTTCGCTGCGAGCGCTGCTGGAAGCACGAGGAGACGCTGCGCGGCCTCGACGAGCACAGGGCCGCCAACGCCTGCCAGCCAAAGGACCTGGCGGCGACGGAGAGGTTCATGGACGAGGAGCACGAGGCGCTCGTGGATGCGCCCCTCGGCAACAGGTCCGAGGAGGAGTACTGGTGGGACATGTTTACCATGTTGATACCGGGAATGGCGGAAGCTGATCCGGGGTGGATGAGGGTTCGTTACTCTCCATGTAAGCTACCTATTTTTTTTATTTGCTTCTTGTACTATCTCTCCAATTTTGCAATACAAGAACAAAAACAAAAACAGCAGAAGGATACTAAACGTTGCACCCCTAAAATCAAAGACCACCAAGACGCCCGCACGACCCAGAACATCACCGCCCAGCTGCTTCCCAACCTTGGCGGGATCGACACCGCCCTAGCAACGCCCGCGATGCTGGGCGAATCAACCTTTTCGTCGGGGATGCCCGGTGAGACGGCGAGCATGAAAGGAGTGTTTGACAGCAACGCCGAGTCCACCGCCTCCTTTCTCGGACTGGGCACTCTCGCGACCGAGACCCCGCTCTTCCCGTCCTTCCCAGCTGCGTCTGCAGCGACCACGGCCTTGACCTCTCCGGCACGGTCGCTGGGACACTCACCACACCTGCAGTGGGCACAGCAGGCCATCGGCGAGCAGTCGTCTCCTGCCCTGCCGCCGCACGTGCAGGGCGACTTTCACTTTCCCGACAATGACGACGCCATCAAGCAGCAGCAGCAGCAGCAGCACTCGGAGGACGAGATGGAGGCTGGGCGGCAGGCCGCATACCAGCGCATCCAGGGTCTGTTGGTGGCGGCGCTGGCGGGTGAGATGCCGGGTCGGGCTCGTGCGCTGGTCGCCCAGGCCGTGAGGGAGCTGGATGGGATACAGGTTGGCAGTGGCGGTTGACGACTGGTAGTTGTATTGTCTCTCTGATCTTGGGTACTTGGTTTCGTTACGATTGACGTAGATCCTATAGACTTGGGGGTATGTAACCCAACAAGAAAAAAAAAGTCCAAAAAAAAAAGCCAAACTTCGACCCTCGCACGCTTCACACCCATTTCCTCACGCAGCCCAGGCGTCCGGGTGAAACTCCATCAGACTGTACAACCCAACAATAGTGCCACTCAAGAAGAAGCTGCTGCCAAAGAGCGCGGCCTGGTTCGCCCTGTCACCGTCCCCCAGCAGCAAAAACACTCCAGTCATGCCGAAACCAGCCGAGCCAACCGTATTAAGAAACGTACCGAGCTAGTCGGGGGACGACGGCTTTGGCTTGTACCAGCTGTCCTTGAGAAAGACGAGCAGGCCAATTTTTGCGACCACCAGGATGCTCCCGCCGATGACCTTGGGCAGGAACGCGAGGGCCTGGAACAGCGTCGGGTTCGATGTCGAGTCCTTGAAGACGACCGGGAAGGAGGACACGGTAGAGACGCCCAGGATCAGGCCGGCAAACGTCGACCACCACCCGACCTGGAAGGACAGCGTGCGGAAGATGGCGAGGAACTCGGCCGACGACGGGAACCAGACCCAGCTGCTGGACCCAACGAGGGCCGGTCGATGGGTGCCCACGCCTCCCTTTGTGACCTCGATGGTGCCGCGGTTGGCGTTGAAGGCGGCAAAGATGCCCAGGGTGCCGGCGATGGTGAACAGGATCGAGCCCGTGGTCAGGGTCGCAGGCCCTATCGCCTTGGAGACGGAAGGAAGGAGGCCAAAGATGCCGTTGGTGACAAACGACATGCTGCCCACGATGAACAGCACGGCCACGATCCAGTTCATGTCCTTGTAGGGGTAGACGGTGAACATGCGCACGATTCTGCCGTGGGCCGAGGACTCGAGCTCGACGACGAACTCGGGCCGGGGCTTGTCCAAGGTGTCGGCGGTGCTGTTGGTCTCGGTCCGGTAGAAGCCGGGGAAGATGGAAGCCTGCTCTCGTTCCTGCTCGCAGTGCTCCTTGTACGCCAGGTAGTAGACGACCTGGATGACGCGCTGGGGCTCCTGGTAGCCAACGTCGTCGCCGCCGTATCCGTTTTGCTGCTGCCGCTGTCGAGGTGCAATGTTGCGCCCGTTTGGTAATGGCGGGACCGCCTCGGTGTCGTTGCTGTAGGCGCCATTCCGTTGGTACATCAAGGTCCGGATCATGGACGCTCGGCTGGCAGCGGCGGCGTTCATGATGACCTGTGTGTTGCTGAAAAGAATATGAAAGAAATATGTATAGTAAGATGACGTTCAGACGTTGTGGGCACTTGGCCTCGAGAGTTGAAGAATCGAATGTTTGTTGTTGTTTGGTTTGTGATGTCGTGTACGAGCAGCTAGCTGCTTGCTTGCCTTGGGTTCCTGATGTTCACAAAGAACCCAAGGAGCCCAAGAAGGAAAACCAGTAACCAAATACGACGCTTGGAAAAGACTGAAGATGAAGAGAAAAAAGACGAACGCAATGAAGAAAAGCCAAAATATCTCTAGCGGACTAGATACATGGCAAGTTTAGACTTTAGAAATGAATACGCACAAAAAGCAAAACACATGAAGAAGTCAAGTATACTAAAAAGGCACCAGCACGTTGCAAAGAAGTGCGAGGCTGAGGCTGCAAAGTTTTGGAGATAATTCAGATGATGGAATCCATGAGACGAATCAATGCGCCGCTGCTCCTGCCAAGCTGGTGAGTGCCGTTCACCTAGCAGCACAAAGTCAAAAGCTACACCCCTGTCTCAGATGTCAAATAAAGCAGTCCAGAAACGTGGGGACATGGAATTTCCGTTTTTCGTTTATGCGAATTGCCCAAAATCCCAACCCCCAGAGCCAAGCAAATCCAAAACATGGCAGATCGGCCTCACATCCAAGGCGGACTAAACCCCAAAAAGGTCGAGGAGGGTGAGAAGGAAGATAAAAGAATGAAAATAGAAGATGAGAGGTATGTGACATACGGGGGCCGACCGGTGCGCCGGGCCTATACCGCTTGGGTTAAGGAGAGTTGGGAAAAGGGGGAGAAGCGCCAGGCCCGCAACGAAACTTGAGCTGTTTTGGTGGGCTACGTCCCCAGCCAACGATACCAAGGCAACAAACATTGGTTACTAAGTAGAGCGGATTTCAAGCAGACTACTCCCCCTTTACCTACTCCACTTGAATGGTCTTTTCTGTGGCTGGATGTTTCAACCGTCCTGGGTGGCATGGGGATGCCGACGAGTGTCTAGAAGGCAGGCAAGCCGACGAGCTCACATGGGCCGGTTGCTGATAAAATCATCAGCCATTGATAATAAGAGAGAACCTGCTCGTGAATCGAGGGTTTGGACGTTAGAAAAACACCTTCATTGCAACAGGGAACGACCTAGGAGACACTCGTAGAGGTTCGTGGCAGACATGTTGATAGCTCTATGAAAGCAGCCTGGTAACAACTGTATCCAATCTTAGATATATCGGATCATCCTCCCTGAAAAATTCCAAAACGAAACAGACTTTGATACGTGTCTGTTCAGGATAGCAACATCTAGTCTTGAAATTTAGAGACTGTCGCTTTGTCTAGTGAAGGGACAAAGAAAATAGCATGCGGTTGACTTGACCACCCCTGGACCTTAGTAATCCTCTGTAATGGCTGTACTGTACCACACTTTTGTAAGCATTAATAAAATACACCGGCGGGCTTGGTGAAGACTGATGGGTAAGGGAGTTGCTTGCGGCCGCCTTCTTGGACTGTTGTTGGGTTTTTTTCTTTCGTCAGATATTTGGTCTGCACTTTGCCATACCTTGGGGTAGATATCAGTGCGCACTAATAAAATACTGTACCTCAGCACCAATAAAATACAGTGGAGAGCATGAATTATAATAGGGGGTTCCAAGGAAATCTTTTGTTCGCTGGGGAAGTTTCAACCGATTTTCTAGTTCCCTACCAGATGCCAAGACCCGCGTTCCGCTTTCACCTGACAACCGCGCCGCACCGGACCTTGAGATGATCGATGATGTCTTCAGATCCCAGTTATACTATTTATGTCCAGTCGTTCATCAAAGCATAAATCCAATATTAGGCACGCGGAGGTTCAGCTGACATCTGACATGCTGTTTCTTGTTTGCAACCTACTTGGCGCGCATACGTTGGTTACTATTTACACCGACAACTTACTCGGTGAGGATTGTTTGCCAATCAAAAAAACTCGTGGTAGACCAGATCAGGCTGCAGGCAAAAAATAAATAAAAAAAGACCTCCTAATGTCTTGTCTGCATACCACAACTGCCAGGTCTAGTACAGATATTCCTGGTCAGCGCCCCAGATCAATCCCCTCCAACGATATCGACCGCGACGAGGCTGTGCCCGGCACGGTCCGGCTCGTCGACGTCAGCGGCGGAACTTCAGATGCTCACGACAAGTCTCAGGCGGACATTGTCCTGGTGTCTCAACCGAGTGCGGATCCCAACGACCCGTTGAACTGGACTCATGCTCGCAAGCTCCGGACAGTCAACATGGCTTACCTCTACGTCATCGGAACCGGCATCGCAACCTCGCTGCAGTACTTGGTACTGGCCGACATCACGGCCGACACGGGCATATCGACGGCGAGCCTGGGCCAGGGTACCGGTCTCATGTTTCTCTTCTTTGGCTGGGCCTGCTTGATATGGCAGCCCATTGCCCTGACCTACGGCCGCCACGGCGTCTACCTGCTCACTATGCTTCTCACCGTCGCCATGATGGAGTGGACTGCCAGGTCAAGCTCGGCCAGCGAATGGATGGCCCACCGTATTCTCATTGGCATCATCGTCTCCCCCATCGAATCGACGGCTAGACGGGCGCCGCCACGTGGCCGAAAGGGCTGCCAAAGCAATGGCGGTCGCTGCCCACCTCAAGAGCTTTGGGGCAGTAAGATACGGACCGCCTGCGGCTGCACTTCGCAAGGCAGCGGTGGCATGCGTGGGTTCCTCGGCCACCTACGCAGCCGAGGCATGGTACAACCCAGCGCACAAGCAAAGAGGACTCCTCAAAGCATTGAACAAACCGCTGGTTTTAACGGCACGGGCAATCCTCCCGGCGTATAAAACCACCCCCTCGTCCACTGTTCTCAGGGACGCAGGACTACCCTCGGCCCGCGTCGCGCTGGCCTACACCCGCCTGAAATACGGCGCCCGACTAAGGCTCGCGGACAAGGGGCACCCCCTTGTCAGCCGCCTGCGTGAAACACCTCGTGCCCGCAACTCGGGCCATTCGGCCACGACCCTGCAAACGGCTGCACAACTTCTCCCGCGGATCCGGAGACTAGAGTTGCGCGCACCTCGCAATGCCCCGGATTCTCGCACTGACCCCACCGGAGGAGTCCCGAAAGAGGAAGCGGCCCGCCGCTTTATCGAATGGCTGGACATGGTATCACCTGACGATATCGTGGTATATACGGATGGTTCGGAAAAACACGAAAACAACTGCGTCCAAATAGGGTACGGATGGGCCGCTTTTAGGGCGGGCCTGGAATTTGCCGCAGGCTCCGCATCTATTACGCCGGAAAGCCACGTTTTCGACGCCGAGGCGATTGGCGCCCTAAAAGGGCTACAGGCGGCAGCCAAGGCCCAGCCAGGCGCCCGGATTTGGATTTGTGTGGACAGCACCTCGGTTATTTGGGGTCTTAGAGGCGACGCGCCGCGTTCGTCCCAATGGGCCTTTCTGGAGTTCCATGACTTTGTCGATTTATTCCGAAAACAAGGTACCGAGGTTCGGGTCCGTTGGTGCCCTGGGCACCAGGGAATCCCGGGAAACGACCGGGCTGACGAGCTGGCCAAGGCCGGCTCCGCCGGACCGCCGGACCCAGACCCGAGGGCTCAGCAAACCACGTATAGCGGTGCCGGCACGGTCCTCAGAGCCATTCTTTCGAATATAGAGAAGGACTGGTGGCGTAAAGAACTCTGTGAACGGTCCCCCGCATATAGGGAATGGAAATTCCAATACACACCGAAAAAGGAGCCCGAGGAACTGCGTTTGCCAAGACCCCTACTGGGCCATTATTTGGCCATGAGGACCGGCCACGGCGATTTCAAAGCCTACCATAACCGTTTCAACCACCAGGATGCAAACACCTCGTGTGCCTGGTGCTGGAAACGGACCTCCCCTAAACACCCGGTGCACTGCCGCTTTTCGCGGGCGGTGTGGAGAAACTGGCCGTGGCCTGACAACGACCGGCCGGTCGGGCCGCCAGACCGCGCCCAACGCCGCAAATTCTTCCAAACAAACCTCGGGCAACCGACAAGCTTTCAGGCGTTTTCGATAGCCACCAACTACTTCAGCGCCCGCCCCAGAGCGGCCCGCCAGCGCCCCGCGCGCCACGAACGCACTTTACGCCTAGGGACACCGATCGTAAACGACTCGAACTCAGACGAGGAATAAACTTGCTGCCTTTTCACCCACAATTCACGGCACAAGCCGTCAGACGAACCCTCCGTGCACCTTAGGCACGGGGTCGCGTCAGTGAACTAACCCCCTAAGCAGGACCGGGCCCGAACCCGGTCAGGCACGATCCGCCTCTGCCCTCCTTGTTTTCCCCCTGTGTAAATAAAGAAGATAGAACGCGCGCCGAGATACCCCTCGGGAGGTTGCTAACGGCCGGCTAACAAGCCGGGCCGAGCCCGGCGTTAACTAATACTACTACTACTACTACTACTACTACTACTCCCTCTTTGACTTGGTCCCAGCGATGCGATCAAGCCTGCGTGATGGTCACCTGATGGAACAACGGGGGCATTGGTTTTCGCTGCATGTAGGAGAGAGTGCAAACACCGTGACGTGGTTTCGCGATGGATTGCAGAACATCAGAGTAGGTCGCCTGAAAATTCGCTGCGTGGTATGCAATGTCAAACATCAAGAAGAATTTAGGAGGCTGTCAAGCTGTGTTCTGCCTAGACCCCCCCTCAATCCGGATCGTGGGACTGATGATCCTGCCAAGCGGCGGGCAGTGGGGCGATCTCGTCACCACATGGGTAGCCAGGAATTACCCCTGTTCCAGCAGCCCGGTCCCGAAAACGTCGGTTCCGATTCCCAGGCACCAGCATTTGGGGAAGAATCAGATGCAAGGTAGTCCAGCGATCCTATGTACGTTGCAAAACACCCTTGCGTACTAAAAAAAAAAAAGGGAGGAATTGGTGCCAGCATGATTTTCTCTGTTCGTCTGATAATCGGTAAATTTAGATGCGCTATATCATTCTGGATGCTATCGAGAAAGACTAGGTCCGGCCCCAAAGTATGGAGATCGATATCGCTACACAGTGGAGCGAGCTAAAATGCAGTAACAAAAACACAAGAAAAAAACAATCTGGGGTATCCAAAATTCCGCTTCGTAATCTCATCTCAACACACAAAAACTCTCAAGGCCGTTACATCATAACAAATCCAGTCCCAAAAAGTGCCATGACAAGCAAAAGCATTCCAGGCACCGCCAACCCAGCAGCACCTCCGCCCATGCCCTTCTTGAAGCCCCTCTCCTCGCCGCCGAGGTACAGCGCGCCAATGTCCGTCAGGCCGCCGCTCGAGTCCAGCAGCGAGACCTTGTTGCCGGTCCACTCGTTGGCGTTGCTGGACCTGAAGGCGCCGAACCACGCGTAGGCCTCGACCCAGTCCTGCTTGTCCAGGTAGTCGAGGCTCTCGTTCATCATGGCAAAGGTGGTCTTGTCGTCGGCCTTGGGCATGGCCATCTCGGTGACCCAGTACTTGAGGTCCTTGCCGTCGACGCCCCTGCCCGCCATGTCCTTGCCGTTGCTGTACAGGTCGCGCACGTCGCCCAGCCACCCGCGCAGGCCGTACTGGTCGCCGTACCAGTGCACCGCGACAAAGTCGGTCGGGCACCCGTTGTCCTTGTCAATGTCCCAGCACGACTCGTTGAAGTCGCGCAGCCAGTCCAGCCCGCGCGGCGACCCCGTCACGCACGGGTGGCTGACCTTCCACGTCCTCTTGCGGTCGCCCGACTCGGTCCGCAGCGGCGCGATGTGCTGGATGTAGGCCTCGGCGGCGTCGCGCGGCGAGATGGCCGAGCCGCCCGAGTCGGTCTCGCCGTCGGGCTCGTTGAAGCTGAGCAGGTGCGTCGACGACTCCGGCGTGCGGTCGAGGGTCGACGCGAGCTGCCGGTCGCTGGTGTCGTCGAGGTTGTGCAGCAGCGGCACGAACCTGACCGAGTCGCCCACCGCCCGCGCCATGTTGCGCGACCACGTGTAGTACCAGCTTATGAGCGACTCGTCCGACAGCATGATGCGGCTGTCGTCGGGGTTTGTGTTTTCGTCTTGGATGTATGCGAGGCCGCGCTTGGTTGGCAGGTCGGCCGCCGTCGCTAGCGCGGCGGCGGTTAGGCCCAAGATGATGCGGGGTGCCCAAAGATGATGCATTTTGAGGGGGTTCTAGGAGTAGTAGAGGCTTTGGCGAAGAAGGTCACCTGTGCAATGAGGACGCCATTGCGCATGCAAGAGCTGACATGCTTTTTCCTCATACTGAGGGGAGTTGCTTCGTCGAATTTATTCTGCCGTTTTTGCTTCGTTTTTCGCGTCGAGTCTTGGAAGTGTCATCGGGATTTGGGGCCTCTGACGTCACTAATGCTTGGAGAGCTGGGGTGGATTTTGGCAGCCCAGGCTTGATATCTTGGTTCTGGAGCGCTGGGCATCCATCCAGTGGGGCGCGACTGCAGTTGGCGCGCCGCCAACAAATCATATTGGTGACGAAAATGACGGCGGTGAAAAAGCAGGGTCCAGAAAAACAAGGGTTTATTTGGTTGATGGAGATGGTGATGGTGGAAGTGGAATTGATGGATGTGAACGACCAATTCGAAGAGCACAGATGTTTAGCAAAACGCGATCGTAAAGATAAATGTGGGCAAATTGATCTGAGTGGATTGAAGCTCATTACCGGCATAATGACAAGACTAAAATATGTGGATGAACAGATCATGCATTTTACGAAACAAGCCGATTTTTATGGAGACCTGGATGGGTTAGGGTACCTGGTAGAGATTTGGATAGAAACTTCGTCTCACAAAGCAGGGTACCCAGGATATCTCTGCAGGTATGTCGGCGCATACTTCGCAGTATACTTTATTGATGCTCAGACTAGCCCAGCTCTACCGTGGTAAGTTTGGACTAGGCCTGCTGAGTAAATGCTGCATAATTAACTTGTGAAAAATAACCTTTGAATCGTTCCTCATGTTACATGAATTTTACCATGTATATTCATTCCTCTCTAGGCTGCGTTCTTGGCGTTTCCTGGTAAATTTTTCATCATGGTCTAGACTTTTTCCCATCTGAAGTTGGCAAGTTTCCAGACACCAGTCTGGCCATTTCTCATTATCCAGCCAATTCGGTGGCAAACGGCCACGAGACATAAAAGATGGGATGAGAGGCCAGCCGCGATAGCCAGAGGCCGATTTAGAAACAGTGCGTGGGACAGAGTTGAATCTAACTGCTTAGTGCCGATAACGTCTTGGAAAGATGCCGAATCCTATCATTAACCGAGGATTGGAGCTCGCCTTTTTATTCCCCGGTTGACTCGTACCCAAAATGTCGTCCGCAGCCACCTTTTTGGATCTCTACAACAAAGGCAAAGACAAACCCAGCTACGCCATATGGAGGACCACTTCCGCGTCATCGTCGTAGGGGCCGGGCCCGTCGGGCTGATGGCATGCCACGCCCTGTCCAGGGCCGGCATCGACCACGTGCTGCTGGAGATGCGACCAAAGCTCGACAAGGAGGCCGGCACGTCCATCGGCATGTGGCCGCACAACGTCCGCGTCTTGGATCAGCTGGGGCTGCTCGACGAGGCACTCGATCTGTACATGCCCGTGCTCAACAAGATCAACCTGCGCCGCGACGGCACCGTCACCAGTCGCAATGACATGTTTGCCGCCATCCAGCGCAACCACGGCCACGACTTTATGTGCTTCCACCGCGCCCGCCTCATGGACCTGCTGTACCGACGCCTGCCGGCCAACACCGAGAGGGTCTTGTTCAACAAGAAGGTGCTCGCCATCGAGGAGACCACCCCTGATTCCGTTACAGTCACCTGCGGGGATGGCAGCACTTATACAGGGTCCATGGTCCTCGGGGCCGACGGCGTGCACAGCGCCGTCCGACGTCTGATGAACAGGAACGTAGGAGGCGACTCGGAGGCGGAGAAGGAGGACAACTGCTTCAAAGCGAGCTACCGTGGTCTGTACGGTTACGCGGCTCGGTCCCCCCAGCTCCAAGAATCGACGATATATGAGACGCACGGCAAGAGCTTCTCGATCCAGCTCGTCGTCGCCGAGAAGCAGCAGCACTTTATTGTCTACGAGAAGCTGGACTATCCGACGAGCAAAATGGGCCAAAGATTTACCGACGTCCACAGGGATGCGATGGCCGCCCGGTTTGCCGACGTAAAGTTCGCCGAGGGAGTGACGTTTGGCGACGTGTGGGCGACGTCACACTGGAGCAACATGTCCCTCATCGAAGAGGGGACGGTTTCGCGTTGGCACCACGGCCGCGTCGTCTTGGTCGGCGACGCCGCGCACAAGATGACACCCAACAGCGGCTTTGGGATGAACAGTGGCGTGCAAGGCGTGGTGAGTCTGATCAACCGCTTACATGAGCTGCTGAACGGACACAAGGAAATGACGCCAGATTCTGGAGAGCTCGAACAAGCTTTCAGGGATTACCGGTCCGCGCGGCTTCGAGCCGCCCGATCAATTGTCCAGTTATGTGGCATGTATACACGAGGAGTCACTTGGGACAACTTCCTCTTGCGTTTGGCAGATCAGCACATACTGCCATTCCTCGGCGGCGACGTCATGACACTCAGGTTGTTGTTGTCGCCAATGGTTCAAAAGGGTGAGGTATTGAGCTTCTTGCAAGAGAAGAATTTCCGCGAGGGAACCAAAGGTTACAACAATCCGCCGCAAGTAGTTGGCTTGGACGAAAAGACAATTCTTACCACCGTGATTTGAGTCATTTGACGGATGGGATACTGGGAATTTCCAAGATTAACCAAGCATAGCATATGCCTCATAGACATCCCATAGAAGATAGTTAGCTTAAATTGCTTAACAAAATCCGAAAAAGAGTTTAGTAACTCTATGCTGCTGCAACATCGTTCCCAATTCAGACTACGTTTCTCAACGGAATCACTGGCTCATGGTCTCCCAAAGGCTGGGTTCGCCAAGAGTTTCGGGATGCTTGTTGTAACTATTTCTTTTTTTTCGTTTTTGTTCTCATTATAATTCTTTAATTTTCTATACTCTATCACATGCCACCGGAACCACTGCAATTTTCGGGATCCCGCAAAGACAATATTCGGAGCCACTTGATAACAAAGTTACCCACCTTTGCTAATCAACAATCACCTTACATTTCGCGATCAGCGCCGCCTTTTGTTAGTCTTGCACATCACTATCTCGGGCTTTTGATGTGGGATTTGCAATGCGCCCTAGTGGGCCCTTATCGGTATATTGATAGCATTCGAAGTAACTAGTTTTATAATTATTTGTTCAAGCAAGACCTGTTGCGTCCAAAACATTACTGAATGTTAACCAGCCCGCTATCCACGGGGTTACAGCCCTGTTTCCAAAACCGAACCCGACGGCCAGGAAAACAAACGGTTTATTTGCCCGCGCCCTTGTCAGCCTTGGCGGCGACGTTGTTGGCTCCATTTGCGACTGCGCCTGCCGCAGCGGCCACACCTTTAAGCGCACCTTTCTTGACGGCCTCTGCTCCCTTCTTGCCCGCCTGGATGGCAGGGGATCCGTCCACAAGTTGCTTACCCCCGACTTCAGCAGCTTTGCCAATATTCTTAGCCTCAGCTTTGACCTCGTTGCCAGCCGCCGCAGCTCCTTTGCCGACGGCTTTCCCTGCATCTGCGACGCCTTTGCCGACGGCTTTGCCAGCATCTGCGACGCCCTTCCCTGCCGCCACAGCTCCTTTGCCGACGGCTTTGCCTGCATCTGCGACGCCCTGGACGGTCTTTTTCCCGGCGTCTGCGATGCCGTTGCCCACCTTTGACGCTTCCTTTTCAACTGCTGTGGTGGCCTTGTCGCCAAGCTCATTCACAACGCCGAGACCCAGGAACCGTTTAACTTGCTCGTGGAGATTGGCCACGTCGAATGGGACCGAGCGGGAGGCGACGGTAGCGACGGCGGCGACGTTTCCCTCCACAGCCAAACTGGGGCTGCGGGACGAGAGGGGAACGGCGCCGACCAGGGCGGCAGCCGCGATAGAAAGGTAGACGGTGTTGACGATGCTAGGCATTTTGGGTTTGTGGGAGGTTTGCTTATTAAATTGAAGTTGGGAAGAATGGTCTTTTTATAGATAATCAGAAAGGACTGTGGTATAAATTTGAAATAATAGTGATTGGTGGCTAGTAGATTCAATAGTGGTAGTGACTGTAAGAGGATAAGACCGGCTTATTGCTTGTGAAGTTGGGATGAACAGAAAGATGGAAAAATACAAAAGAGGCTCAAGATTCCCGATATTTATACCAAAGTATTTACACTGCAAACAAAATAACACTTAAGGTTAAATACCTTCATGAACTTGTGTGTTTTTTTTTTCAGTAGATCGCCAGCAAATCTTACTGAAATCGTTTGAGGTTCTCTCTCGTTCGTGTTCAACGAGGGATGAACCCTGTTTATATTATTCTTTTCTCTTATCACTCCTGCTCTGAGTCGCTCAACGCTTGATCGAGTTCGCAAGACGCACTTTAATTGTGTGGATCTTTTTCGAGGAGCAATTTACCTTCGGTACCATTTTGGGAAAAGATGCTGGGCTATCATACTACCTACTGACTACATGGAGAAGCAGCAAGAATAGCAGCCAAGCCTTTCAATTTAAACAGTCATTCCTGCAACAAAACATGTTGCTATGGAAGCAAAGTTAGAGGCAGAAGCTCCCGCAATCGCTACAGCACTGCAAACGTCACGATGTTCGCCATTCCAAGCGCGCCCGTCCCGCGCAGAAGTATACCGATTACCGATTGGACTTGTCTCTGCAGCACTGACAAAACGAGGGTTGGCGTACCCGATTACAAAGCCATCATGCAAATTATGCGGCGGGCGGTCGAGCATCCAAAACGAAAATCATGGATGATCTGACCAAGGAATGTGGCGGATCCCGCGCCGACTTTCCGGAACAGCCCAGGAGCAAGTTCCATTCGAAAAAGTATCATCGTCGGTATCCTGCACCGACCAAGGTCTTTGCAGTGACACTTTTGCCTCCAGCTTTTCTTTTCTTTTTGACAAGATCTCTCCTATATTCTGCGTCTGATCGTCTTGCCATCGTTTCAAAAAGTAGGTGGGCTGTGGTCTCGCGTTGTGAAGCGAGTTTGCGTTGTTAGCTTTGGCGAGTCAGCTCGACTCCCACCATCCGGATGCTGATCATGTGAGAGGTTTTGCTAAGCGGATCGCCACGGAAGTCTTCAGGTCAGACACTGGGATCGTAGTGGTGATACGGAGCTACGCTTCATCAGTTGGCTCTTCGAACGTGGCGACGAAAAGGATATCTTTGCGGGTCCTCAACGCGTCAAGGTTGGAACCTGATGAGCAGCAGGGACAAAGTTCTGCCGCATTTACAGTCAAAAGGTCTCGAGAGGCTCTTCCGCCGCCGCTCTGGCTGGGACCAGATGCAAATTGGAGCAGTCAAAGGCCTACATATAATTGTCGCTAAACCACGGCCGCTTATGCCAGGACGGATGCCACGCCTTGAAAGCGTCTCCCATATCTTTCTTGTACAAAATTTAACCAGCCCTATAACACTAACAATACAGCTTCTACAGCCTCATGCCTAGCTCCTGTAGCAGAGCAATATACGGATCCACGCTAAGTTTGCCAACTTGAAAGTTCACGTGCCGATGATTAGCATTTTGCAGTCCTGGCAGTACAAAAGGCGGCTTTGGGGTCCAGGGGGGCAACCATGAGTCTTGTCATTAATGTACGTCTTTTGAGGGCAGTTTCAGGTCGACAATGTACTACTGTTTTGAGTTTGTAACTCATCTCAGTGGTAGGACTCGTCGCGGTTTTGGGGAGATTTGTCTCTGACTGGCTCTACGTTTCTTGCACTACTGCGGCATGCATTCTCGAAATACTATTCTGACTGTGGTCTAATGCCACTTGTAGGTTAGAGCAAGTAGTCCCAACAAGAGTTGTTCGCAACGATTCATTGCTCACAGGGTTTAGGGGCAAATACAAGTTCGCTATAGCATATGTTTAAAGTGCATTAGGTGGTGCATCTTAAGCTTATGATTAAAATTACTGATTAAGCTTACACCTCTACTGTTCGTTGTATCCTATATTTGGAGTTTAGGCTTAACCCTGAGAGAAAAGAAAACTATTGTTATGGCTATCCTTGTTATTCTTTCTCACATTCTCACACTTGATAATTACTTTACATTAACGTTACTCATTTCATATTCCTAGGTCACATAATCAAGGCCTCATTTTTTACAATCTTATCTGAGCCACATCAGCCAGAGAATTGCTGTTATCGAATGCTGACCGACATGAGCTCACTAACACTTTAACATGAACTTATCAACCTCTCTTTCCCCATCCTTGTGGTCTTCTACAGCCAGCCAAAAGATTAAGTAAAAGGAAAGCTAGTTACTATTCAATATAAAGTCAACCAAAGAAATCGTCTTTTTGCAGAGGTTCATCGCCAACACGATGGCTCAGCAGCTTCAGTCGGACTTGACATGCAAACTGTAAAGCTGAACCCCAAAATAATATGTAAAAGAAGTGCACTGGTAAACCTCGTGCATGGCCGATAACGGCGAGGTAGTTATCGACGCTAGGTATTTTGCCTCTAATATAATAGATCTAGGTGTTGATTGGATTTTGGTATAAGGCCATGGCCAAAAAGAGGGCGAACCAACGGGATACGTATGTAGGTATACAGTTGATTAACGAAGTAAGTAGGTATAGGACTAAGTCTGTAGGTCCAAAGGTCTATATATACCTTTTGCCACATAGTTGTTTTAGTGAGAATTGTGCATAAATAATATTCCGACACTAGGTGTTATACGCTTTCATTTCCCATTTCCCATTTACTTTTTTTTTTCTTTTTTTTTTGTGCAAAAGTTACTGTTCTTCTGATACCTAAGTCCATTAATAGACAGAAAGTGATGGTGTTTATATCATACCAAGATTCGATCTCCATTCTCCGCATCGTGATCTTCAGATCGATCTCATTGCATGACAGAAGTACTTTTGCCTGGACCCGTCCACATTTGTGGGAGGCGCTGCACATTTTGTCTGTCCGGAAACATCGTCTTGGATCGCGGTTGCAGACGAGTGGAGGTAGGTCATGAAACCCAAAAAGTACAGACAGAGACATGTGAACAAGCGCCGGAAGATGCGATCGATACGTTACGCGCCCGTCCCCGCATGTCGGACCTGTGAGCTATTACCCCGCCCCGTCCTCCATTTTTTGACCCGACCTAGCCAAGTCAACAACGAAGCCACCCAGCCAATCCGTATTTGGTTATCCTAGGGTACGTACAGTTTGATCCGATTTCTCGTATGATCAATTGAACCTGTGCCATTCTCAATCAGAAGCCAGGCCTCGACGTCCATCCCATCCTACTCTGAATCGACATTACTTCCAACGTCATGGCATCTTCCCTTGACGTCAACAACGCCCGATTCAACGCTGAGGCGGCCGAGTGGGACAACAATGTCAAGCACGTCGAGTCAACACAGAAAGCCCTTGACGCAATCAGCCGTCACATTCCCGCCTTTGCAGACGGCAACGCCAAAGGTAAGCTAGACGAGTCGAGCAATGCCACATGTTCCCATCACGTGAGCCCCCAAGACACACTGGTGCCAAAAAGCCACCCTCCTCCCCCAGCTCTGACATGGCCTGGCCTGCAAACAGATCTCGACGTCCTCGAAATCGGCTGCGGGACGGGTCTTCTCTCGTTTCTGCTAGCCCCGCACGTCCGCACCCTGATCGGCGTCGACACGGCCTCGGGCATGCTATCCGGCTTCGACGCCAAGCTAGCCGCGCTACCAGACCGGGCGGCCGCCAACCTGACCAGCGTCAACGTCCTGCTGCAAGACCCGGACGACGCCGCGCTGCAAAAAGCCGCCGCGGATCTCGACTCCCGCATTGCGGGCTCGACGGCAGCTTCTCGACCGCGCCGCTTCGACCTGATCGTGTCGCACCTGACGCTGCACCACATCCCGTCCATGCCCGAGATCTTCGCCACGCTGGCCGCCTGCCTCAAGCCGGGCGGCCGGGTCGCGCTGACCGACTACGAGGACTACGGCGACGAGGCGATCGCATTCCACCCCGTCACCAAGCGCGAGGGGGTCGAGAGGCACGGGATCCGCAGGGCCGAGGTCGTTGGGGCGATGCGCGGGGCCGGGCTGGTGGACGTGGGCGTCGAGGAGGCGTTTGTGCTTCGCAAGGAGGTCGAGGCGGAGGGCGGGAAACCGGCAAGGGAGATGGATTTTCCATTTCTGATCATGCTGGGCAAGAAAAAGGAGTAAACAAAGTCGCAAAACGGAGAAAATGGGATGACCAAGAAATAAACTGGGCTGCGCCGTCTCGGGAGTTTACTGCACTGTGTTTGGCAGGCTGGGGGACGGGACAACAGAGATCATAATGATCGTCGATTATAGATCGCGCATGGTGTGGGTCCCGCCCAGGGAGGCGAGTGTCTCGGAATCATTTTTTTCCAGCAGGGATGATGCATTATTGTTCCAAGACATGAGGAAACAGGGGCGAGTCACCAAAAAATTTCAACTGATCAGCTTTTTGCTTGGCGGAAGCCATGCTCCGTTTTATTGAGTGCCCTGGTATCGTGAAATGTAAAAATACAAAAAGAAAGATCAACAGAGCCCATCCTATCAAAGGTAAGGGATGCGATATAGAAGAAGGGAAAGAAAATGAATGACAAGCAGGAAACACTGCCCATAGACGGGCGATCAATGAATGTAATACACCGTGAGAGGCCAAAAAATCCAAAATCCTACAACCACACTTCTACAAACGTCACAATAAAGAAAACAGTGAGCTAGGGTTAGCTCCGATGACCGCTTGGGCTAGAATGCCAGATCAAGACGACAGTGCGCAAGCACTCAATGTCGTGAAGTGCAGTCGCTTAGTTGCGGTTGTCCAGCGACATGCGCTTGCGGAGCCTGTAGGCGATGGCACGCTTGCGGGCTTCAGGGCTCTGGGTAAAGGCAGCGCTGCCACCGAAGGGACCGGCAGCAGCACCGTTGCGGACGCGGACCACGCAGACGTTCTTGACACCGGCGACGGTAGCCTCGCAGGTCGTGCCGGCAGGCATCTTGACCTCAAGCGGGAACTCGGTGGCGGTGGCCAAGCTCAGACCCTGGATACCAAGGCCCGGGACATCCTTGACGACCTCGGCTTGTTGGAAAGCATCGGCCTTGGTACCACCCGAGGTGCCATCGACATCGGCGCTCATGGGACCTGCGCCATCCTGGTTGATCTGGCGGAACGTCATCTTGATGATGCCGTCCTTGCCGACTGTCGGCAGACCGGAGCTGGCCCCCTCGCCCAAGGTGGCCTTGACCATGGTCTCAGGGCCGCCCAGGGCCTTGACGCCACCGCCGCCTCCGAGACCGCCCAGACCCTTGAAGAGGTTGCCAAGCTGGCGGGCGACAAAGTTGCTGCTCGAAACGGGCGGAATATCCTCGGTCTCCTCATCATCCTCCTCGAGGGCGATAGACCTGCCACGGGTGGCGGCAGCAAACCTCGAAGCACCCCTGGAAGCACCTCTGCCAGCCCCGACGTTTGACGGGATGTTGTCCTCCTCACCGACACCGGTGGCGTTGCTAGAAGGCGCTTCACCCTCGCCCATGAAGTTCCTGATCATGACAGCGGCATCGACGGGACCGCCTCCCTGGGTACGGCCGAGAGGCGATCCGCCCTGTCGGATCTCCCTGTCGCGAATGATAGCAGTATCGGCCTGAGAGCCACAGCCGTTGCTGGTGCAGTCACGAGGAGTGCCATCGGCAACTATGTGCTAAATGTTAGTGTATGCTCACAAGTGCAACAAGGATGCCTGCATAGACAAGAGACAAGGACTTACCTGTAAGACCGGGCATCTCGACTCCATTCTCACCAAGCATCTTGACCACCACACCGTGGGCGGAGACGGTTGCGCTGAGCGCAAGAATGATCGCGGACTGAGTCTTCATTGTGAAAAGAAGTGTGAAGGAAAGTAGAAATTTTGTAAAAAACAAAGGCTTCACCTGTGAAGTGGAAAGAAATTGCCTCCGGGGCTAGAACTAAAAGAATTGGAAAAGAGAGGGTATAAACCGGGCTGAAAGATGAGGCTGTGGATGGATTGAACAAGAGAAGACTTGATGGAGGGTGAGAGCGGTTGACCTTATATAGAAGGCCTCGAAACGTTTCCCGGCGAGGCAAACACCAGACGACACAACGTATAATGGCAACCAAGACAGGACCATATCTCCCGCAAGTCGACCCGAAGGGCCATCCAAGCAAACGCCGGGTTATCCAGATGACCGACTGTTTGACAGACGCCGGTACAGTTGCGACAGCTTATACCCCGGAATAGGTTTAGCGTGATGCTCCAGACGGAACCCTGTCAGCGAATCGCATTCGGTGGTGATCACATCAAGGTGGAAACCCTGGTGTTGTTTCTCTCGGAACTTAAGCTTGCTCACGTATTGGTGGGACCTCCTTTGCTTAGCAACCAGGAATATGGAGGCTGGACTTCCTCGGAATACACGGTAAAACTTAGTATTGTTCTCTGCACACGTTGTGATGGGTCGGCTCCTTTGGAATGTCCAAGAATAAACTGTGCCTGGGGGCTCTCTACCATTGCCTTTTACGGTAGTCGATCCGGCTAGCTTCCGTGCACTTGTTTACATCAGTCAATGATAGATGCTTGGCAATAAGTCGTAGACAATGATGCCTCACCATTCTGGGCTTAAAATGAGACATGACAAGAGAAAAACGTCAGCCGCAGACCCAGATTTTTTTCCAGCTGCGCGATAGGCTTCAGGGCATTTGGCAATATGGACCGTTCCGCATGCGACCTGGTTGTTGCCAGAGTTGCATCGCTGCAAGGTGGCAGTGCGATGTGTGGAGGGGTGTTGAGGATCAGTCTCGCCGATCATCAAATGTTTCTCGCAGGGGACCTTCAGGTGCAGCGTACGTAGGTAATTTGATGGCTGAGGTTGCTTTTTGCATGGAACACCCCAGCGGGTATCAAGAGCCTCCAATTTTTCCGTTTCTCATTGTGTTTTCCAATCTCGAGACATTAGTGGAAAGCTGAAACTTCAAGCTTCTGGAAAGGGGTCATCGTCATCTGGTCTTTGACCGTTTTCATCCTGAATTATAGGCCGCAAGAATTAGGACCAGTGGAGTTGGACGTGTCTCAACTAGAATCTGGGCGGCGATACGGGGAAAATGAAACAAACACTTGCTATGTTTAGATGCGAATAACGAAGGTTGGCGAGGAATCAAAGTCTGTGCGGCGTCAAAATGGCGAAAAAGAAATTTTGACAAGACAGACGGAAACAAGACAGACGAAGAAATAGACAAAATCGCTCACACGGCTTCAATTGCGCAGGCAGGCAGACGCGCAGAGCAGGGAGAACTTTTCGAACTGCACTCAAACCGTGGGATCATTCTTGGTTAATGCATCGTGTGGCGACCCTGGATGCAAGGAGCAGCGAAGGTGAAATTTACAGGACAAATCCAGCGGTCGACTCAGTGGTCGAGAAAGATTGGACGAATCGCACCTCTCACACCAACCGAGTAGGCGCTGCCAGGAAAATGAAACCAATGGAGAGACGACAATGTTGAATGAGATAGATTGCGCGCACTCGCGGGCCTATACCTCCTGATCGAGGTCTCCCAGTGGACCCGCTGTTGCGTAGGTTACTAGCCGCCGTGAGTGCATCGCCGACGCGGACAGGTCGCGGTCGGAGATTATTCGTGGTCGAGACGCGATAACTTCGAGTCGGGGCAGCTGTCGCAGAGACAGGACACTGAGGATGACTTGAACGACTTGCATCTCAAAAAGCTCTGGGATGTCATTGACCTGCATTCATTCGTGTCGCAAAAATTGGCCGTGTGTGTTGTCAAGCTGCCAGTAGAAGAAATTTCGGTTTTGGCGGGTGCCGGGGCGCTTGGGGGGAATTGTCGAGCCACTGACTATATCACGTGCCTCAGCTCAGCTCTGACAAAGTGGCGAAGCGGGGTAGGCGGGGTAGACGGGGTTCCGTTGGTGTCTTGGTCGATTCCGGGTCCATCCTCAACAGCCGCCCTCAACCAAAATACGAGGCGATAAAGAACACCTCGTACTCAACTTAGGTTTGCTCGAAAATGTAGCAGAGTCCAATCATTTCAATCTATCGACTACTGAAAAAGAAACTTCACATGCACGAACACACGTCAAAGTAGCATCAGCCAAAAGAACGGAGTAGATATGCTTCACCGCTTCGACAACTGTCAGCTAATCTTCAGCGCGAGACGCAAGTGCAAGGGAGCCGTTGCGGCCTCGAACAAATAAGTCGCGCCAAGTTTCGGACTACCGACAGTCGTCAGCACACCGCCGCACGACCGTTCCTTTTTGTCTGTCTCTTTTCCCTAGCGTTGTAGAAATCGTCTTATGTCATCGTCCCCTAAATGTCAAGCGCGCCCGCACGTCCTTTAAAGAACGGCTTAAGGGTCTTTCTGGTGCACACTATCGAGACTATTCGACAGGAGTCGGTGCAAAAATTACTTTTCGGCCGATCCGAGCCTATCATAGTTGTAACTTGCTTTGTGGTCGCCTTTCGGCAGGTTCTTGCTCACCGCTCGGAGCCGCGAAGACCGATCCAGCGCCTTTATCTGTGTGTAAGTAATCAACAGTTTTGTGTGGCGGCCTGCAGTGTGAGTGAAAAAGCAAGGGCCGCCTGCGAACCGGAGGCCCGGCGGGGGAGTAATCGAGTTGGCACGGCACCTCTGTAGTATACGCGACGGAAAATGAAGGGAAGGAATTGGTATATAAAATGTCTGCTCTTCTCCAGCTACGAAAACAAAATTGAAATGCATCCATTCCCATTCATCCATCATTCTTCGCCGCCGTAGTCTCTTCTGACGCCCGTTGAACCACCCGATATCCAAGTTCAAGCCACAGGACGATCCATCAATTCGTCCTAACCTTGCCCTAATTCGCCGGATTTCTTTTTTGCACATCTGAATCAAAATGCCTGCCGTCACTCAACCCCGCGGCGAGAGCAAGTATGACGCGATCCCAGGCCCCTTGGGTCCTCAGTCAGCCTCTCTTGAGGGCAAGGTTGCCCTCGTGACTGGCGCTGGTGCGTTTCTCACCTTCAGCTCACTTCCCCAACACATCGCATCATGTGACTAACGCGTATCTCTCACCCCTACAGGCCGTGGTATCGGCAGGGAAATGGCCATGGAGCTCGGTCGTCGTGGCTGCAAGGTCATTGTCAACTACGCCAACAGCACCGAGTCCGCCGAGGAGGTCGTCGCCGCCATCAAGAAGAACGGCTCTGACGCTGCCTGCGTCAAGGCCAACGTTGGTGTCGTCGAGGACATCGTCAGGATGTTCGAGGAGGCCGTCAAGATCTTTGGCAAGCTCGACATCGTTTGCTCCAACAGCGGCGTCGTCTCCTTCGGCCACGTCAAGGACGTCACCCCTGAGGAATTTGACCGTGTCTTTACCATCAACACCCGTGGCCAGTTCTTTGTCGCCCGCGAGGCCTACAAGCACCTCGAGATTGGTGGTCGCCTGATTCTGATGGGCTCCATCACTGGCCAGGTAGGCTTTTTTTTTCTCTTTTCTTCTTCTTCTCTCTCGTCTCCCTTCCCCAACACGTAACTCGGAAGCGCATACTGACCAAATTTCGCGATGTAGGCCAAGGCTGTGCCCAAGCACGCCGTCTACTCAGGATCAAAGGGTGCCATCGAGACATTTGCTCGCTGCATGGCTATCGGTAAGTTCCAATCCTGCTCTATGGGAATCGGATGACCGTGTTCTGTTAGCTCCAGCGGTTGTGGCAGGAGACGTAGCCCCTGAGATCAGACCCTAACCCTGGGTGAATCTGGTCACGTGACTCCCTACATCACCACACATGGACACTTCACTGACTGAATATCTCTCCAGACATGGCCGACAAGAAGATTACTGTTAATGTGGTTGCTCCTGGTGGTATCAAGACCGATATGTACCATGCAGTCTGCAGGGAATACATTCCAAACGGCGAGAATCTCTCCAACGAGGAGGTTGACGAGGTAAACCTCTACACAACCCCGGAGGCCACAGGCTCTCACGATTCTCTATCTGGATCAATCCTAACCTCAATCTATAGTATGCCGCGAGCGCTTGGAGCCCTCTACATCGTGTGGTAAGTTTCCTTGCAGTTTCCTTGCTCCCAGACGTATGGCATGGTCCTGTGATGATGCTAATACACTCTTCCTCTCGCAACAGGGCCTGCCGATCGATATTGCCCGTGTGGTCTGCTTTCTGGCCTCGAACGATGGCGGCTGGGTGTAAGTGCTATCCATATTTTGTCCTTTTGTCAGCTGATCTAACTAACATTTCACAAAAGCACTGGGAAAGTGATCGGTATCGACGGCGGTGCTTGCATGTAAATGGGTGGGGATTTGGCAGCTGGAGGTATATAAATAGATGTTTCTACGTACTTGAAACAATGGAGACAGTTGCTGCCCAAAGATTTCTGATATCTTGTTGCGTAGGGAGCGCAGAGTAGCCAAGGGGCTCGAGTGATGTTAATATTGCGGTAGTCACGTGATACTTGACCCCTGACTTTAACACCATGGTGTACGTACTCCGTAGTTGGGGATCCACTCCTCCCGACCACGTGCGAAGTCTCTACTGTGCTGGATCATGACACACACCAACCAACGTACACATGCAGGCTTGATTTATTGGGTAGGAGAGCCATGTATTGGAGTGGGTAGTGCTATCTAGGCTAAAGAGCGTGGCAGCGCTTTTATAGGGCTCCTAACGCTAACTAACCTCTGGTTGTCATGTGACACCAAGATCTATCTGATTATCTAATGCAACCGGTTGTGACCCTCATCAAGGACAATACGGCAGCATCGCAGTGCCGTCTACCAAAAACGCGCCCATCATCCTCGCTCCTTCTCATTTTGGAGATGAATTTTCGGACATTGCGTTACGTAAGAGGGCGGTTGAATCCCAGCTTGTTCTATAGACAACGGGGGACAGCCTATCTAACGGTGTTCGTATCGGGGCCTACTCCATGACACAGCAGCCGGCGAGCTGTGTCAGAAATCCTTTTATTCATTCTCACCATGCCCTCACTTTCAACCTCACAGTCTTCATCTTTCAATGGCACAGTCAGCCAACTCTCCAAAATCGGCAAACACCGCAAACAGCTCTTCTACGTCATTCCAACGAGTGCTACTTCGGCGGCTCTCGAAGCAAATCTCCCAGATTTCGCGTTAGGCACGGACCACCCACAACCTAGCAGCACAAATTACCACTCCTTCCTCCCCAGACATCTTTCGTCTCTTTCTTTTTGCCACTTTACGATCTTCACTTTCAAGTCAACTTTCAAAGGCTTTCTAGCCACGTACATCACGCTCTTCTTTCATGTCAACATCTTTTCGTCATCCGCCACGTATTTACTTTACCCGATCCCTTTACAACATTCGCGACATTAGCAACTTCTTCATTTGACATTCCCACCACCTGCCATTCGGCTACTGATCACCTCACTTTCCCTCCCATCTTTTCCATTTTGCCGTCTCTTTCTTTCAATCTACAGACCAAGACAAAGTTCTGCCTTCACCATGCCTTCCAATACCAAGCGTCGTGGTGACAGGGCGAGGCAACCGAACAGTCGCAAGGCTCGCAAGGCTCGTAAGCAAGCCGAGAATATCCAGCAAGAGCTTAATCGGTCAGATGTCAGCGCTCAAGGTAAGAATCTCAAGCCCCCATACAATACGACCTTCAGCTTGTTGCTAACGCTCTTTCAGAGGGGAACTCCAACTCCATCCAGCAAGAGCTCAATCGGTCAGATGTCAACACGCAAGGTAAGAATCTCAAGCCCTACATTTAGTACGATTTTCACCTGATGCTAATACTTTCTCAGAGGAGAAATCAATCTCCGACAAGCAGGATCTCGGTTCTGTCGACAAGAACGCACAAGAAGCACCTCTTCCTCAGCCAGAGGAAGGCGCTGACCCTGAAGAGTACCACCTGACCCCCGCTGAGCATATCAATGCCACTGAAGCCAGCAGTCAGTATAAGGCTTGCATCCCCATGTATGTCCTGCTCCGCATTCATGGGAATGACTTCACCAACTATGCCGCTGATGTTCGTCAATTCGTTGGCACGCCTGGCTGGCCCAAGACCCCCTACACTACCATGACCCTCTTTCGCCCCCCCTTCACCACCGGCGAGCTGCGTCTCGAACTCTTTTACCATCTTCGAGGAGACGGACACAGGCTAGGCGAGATCACAATTCCCTTCACAGCATTTACTGAGGGCCTTGTGAGCCGCGTCTTGTCTCTGCCACAAGAACCAACTACCAACGACGCCTACAACGTCCCCCCTAAGATGCAAGGCTTGCTTTCCCACGTTATCCATGCCCAATCCTTCGTACAGCTCGTTGCAGAGGTACCTCTGGGTCAGATACATGTCAGTCTGAATGACAATGTCATTCGCCGTTTTCGTAGGCAACTTGGCAATGATATTCGGACAGCTGTGCAACCTCTCAAGGACATCCAACTCTCTCCCGTACACAAAATTTTCAGTATGGGCGCACGGACCATGCTGTTAACGTTTGCGCGGGACTTCCGCCTGTAGCCCTAACAGGCGCGCACACACGAAAAACTCTTCAACCTGTCGCCCTAAGCACCGTCACTACACGGAACGCCTTTCCTCGCAACACCCATGTATAATCGACAGATCTCCCCTTTGACGAGTTTTCCACTGATCGCGGTGAAGGAAGAGTCCGATCGGCGGTTCGGCGCGCCACCCGCATAGAGGCGCACAAGACAAGGCCCAATCTCGCGATGCGAGCCAGCGTGGCACAAAAAACTTTGCCAGCCGGAAAGGCAGGCGTCCTTCCCCGGAAGGCTAGACAATACGGTTTAAAAGAAAGGGAAATTAGGCTGAGAACCACCCGACGGTTCTTCGAATCGACAGGGCACCCTCTCACCCCCTCACACCTTCTGGGATTGCCTGCAGCGAGGAGGTAGTGCCGTTACGGGGGTTGGTTAGTTGTACGTGGACCGGAAGCACTGTGCCGGCGCGGCAGTCTCCAAAGGGTCCCGACAGCAAGACGTGGTCGGCCCATTGCTGGAGACGGCTTTGGGTAACGGGAAGCAAGAAACGTGGGCACGGCCTTGGTTCGCACCCTTGGTACACCCCGTGGACGGTGGGCCGTGGTGGAATAGTGTGACTGAGGCGCCCCATGCTTCTCACTCGCACTGGGAATCTGCGCCGGGTCTGGAGGACGGGAAGAACTCGATTGCATTCATGTCCACATTGTGGCGCTGGGCTAGCCCAGGAACCAACGGGGGACTAAGCTGTGGATGGACATGTACGGGGTGTCGCCGGCTTTTCGAAGCTTTCTACTCGCACTAGGGACGTACACCGGGGCAGATGATGTCGTCGGCATGTTAGGCGGAAGAGACGCTATTTTAGCCGGAGAGGACGGATGCGCGCGTCGGTCTACCAAGAGGCCTTTTTGTGGATGCGGTAGGCTTAAGGTGCAAACCTTGTATTTACGTGGCAGGCTGGGTATCCAGCGACTAGGAGGGCTCTAGCTGGCCTGTCCGTTAGAGGGTCTGGTCCAACCCTGTGACTATAGTTTACTGTAGGAAATGCAAGGCCGGAGGACGCCGCGCTTAGGAGAATTGTTCTTGAACTTGACGACGTGATCAGCGGCTGGTTCCTCAGTCGCACCCTCCCTGAAAAAGAGCGTTCGCGCTCCCCGTCGCGTTCGCCGACCAGTTCCAGCGAAAGGCGCAGCATTTTAATTACGAGGACGGGCACGGCGTCGTCGGCCTCTAAAGGCAGAGGCACGCCCACTAACAAATCGGTCACATGGGCCGAGCGAGCCGCCACGCCACCAGCGGCGGCCCCAACGCGAATTTTAACCCCGGCCACGCGCTCGTACCCGATACGTACGACGCCCGGCAATACACCTGACAGCTCCGCAACTCCCTCCCAATCGGGCCGGGACCGCTCCCAAGCCCCGAAACGTTTGACAGAACAGCCGTCCAACCGCATCCTGATCCGCGTAAATAACAAATTGCGGATGGTGACGAGGGAGCCATACGCGGTAACGACCAAACTGGCCGAATTGGTCTCGGTGCCACACAGTGAAATCCCAAACGCCAAGCGTACCCCCACGGGCTGGGGTGTTACGGTGGCCTCTGAGGAAACACGGCAAAAACTCCTCAACCCCAGCGCGGTCAAGGCCATTATGGACGCATTGGACGCGCGGGAAGTCACTGTCCCGACAACCTGGCACACATACGCCGTCTCTGGAGTGCCCCGAACGCTCAATTGCCTGGACGGAAGAAAGGACGTACATGAGGTAATCCAGGAGGAGATTACCGTGGCAGCAGGCCAGCAGCCAGTCAACTGGCATATTTCCAAACATGGTTACGACCCACATACGGCTGAGGGCACGTGGATAGTGTCCTTCCTTCAACCCGTAAAGCCCTTTCAGCTTTTTGGAGTGTCGAGACGTGCGCGGAAGGTTGAAAAATCACGCAAAATTACACACCACCACGACGGTTGCCAGGGATATTGCGAAATACGTCGCTGCGTACGGCAAGCGCGTTGCGGCATATGTGGTGAAGCAAAACATGCGACAGAGGAAGAGCCGTGCAAGGCAGCCCCCAAATGCGTTAATTGCCACGGCCATTTCCCATCCGGACATGAGAATTGCCCTGCCCGACCTTTGGTGGTAAATGGGAAGCTTGAACGACCTTCACAGCGTAAACTTAAGGGGATTCGCAGAATCGGACGTGCCAACCGTGCCGCGATTATCAACGACCGGGCCGAAACGGCCCGCCGAGAGCCAGCACCTGCAATCCCGGTCCTAAGCACCTCATCGCAGCATTCGCAAACCTCGAGCTCCCGATCGAGCATTTCAAACAAAAGAGCGCGGCCATGCGAGGCGGCAGGGGCGGACATCCGTAACTTCCTGCAGGTTGAACAGGAACGCGTGCACGACGAAATCGTTTGGGCAGCCGAAATGGAGGAGGACGCAGCGGCTGCCGAACCTTGCCCCGCTGATGGGATAGACTTGGAAGCAACCCGTCGATTAATATGACGAAATACTCGCTCGGCAATATGCAGCGGGAATGCCTCGACGTAGTTTGGGCCAACGTAGGTAAAAGGATGGGTGTGCATCTGAGCCTATTGGAGTTGTGCCACCAGAGGAAGGTGGACCTGGTTAACGTTCAAGAGCCATGGTGCGGGCTAAATACAACTACACAAACGCACCCGGGCTATAATGTTTTTGCGCCAGTGGACGAATGGCACGCCAACACTTACGAAGCCATGACTGGGCTCCGGCCCCGGGTGCTCACCTACGTCAAAAAGGGGGCAGCCCTAAGGGCCGCACAACGACGGCTACCGCAGGGCCAAAATACGCGGGACATACTCTGGCTCGAAATTAACGGAATATTGTTTGTTAACGTATATAGGGCTCCGGGCACTGAAGCCGCGCTGGAAATGGTATGCAATACCGTGCCAAATGGACCCACGGTGCTAGGCGGCGATTTTAACGTAGCGGCTGCTGCATACCAGCCGGGCCGCGCAAACGCACGCGGAGGGGACCAACTGACGGCATGGGCGCAAGCCCAGGGGATGAGTTTTACAGGAAATATCGGCGTGCCCACCCACCGCGACGGGGGTTTACTGGATATGGTCTTTTCCAACCTCCCCAGCACAATAACTGTGGTTGACAGCAGTCTTTACACAGGCTCCGACCACGAATCCCTTTATACCACGCTGCGGACGCGCGGCGCCCCCCGCCCGGAGGCGATCAACGTTTCGGTTAGGGACGACCGGTTACCAAAGTTCGCGGAGCTACTTGCTTTTGGCATGCAAGACATGCCGGACCCGGGATCCGCGGCCGATGGCTACGCATTGGACGCGTGGGTAGCTGAATTTACAACTTTATGGGAGCAAGTGACGTGGGTCGTGGGTACGCCGGCGGGAAAAAGGGACAGCTCGGCTCCCTGGTGGACCGAAAACTGCCAGCGGCTCTGGTCCGAATTCCAGCGGGTTAAACGGAGCGCTGTAAATAGGGCAGACGCCTCTGCCGAGGAAAAAGCCTATACGAAAGGGGTGCGGGCCGCGAAGCGGGAGTACTGGAGGCACCGGATCGACCAACTGCGCGACGATAAGGATTTGTGGAACATGGTGGGCTGGCTGGGAGCCGGACCACGCCTCCGGTCCCCGCCGCTGGTTATTAACGGCGAGCAAGTGAGCGAGCCTTTAGCAAAAGCGGAAGCACTGCAACGGGAGGTGCTTGGCCGATTTTCGGCGGAGGATGACCTGCAGGGAGACCCCTTGGAGGCCTGGTCGCCGGACGAGGCTAAAATCCCTTGGGACACCCAGGTTAGTGCGGAAGAGGCGGAGCGCTCCTGCATTGGGGTTACGAGCACGTCCCCGGGCATCGACGGAATGACCGTCCGGCTACTAAAAGCCGGATGGGCTTCGTTGGCCGAGCCGGTGCGCAGGCTCTACCAACGTTGCCTGGAACTCGGACATTTCCCAGCGCCTTGGAAGAAGGCCGAAGTCGCGATGCTACCGAAAACGGGGAAGAAAGACCGGAGCAGCGTTCGATCCTGGCGGCCTATAGCCCTCCTCTCCTGCATCGGAAAAGGCCTCGAAAGGCTCGTTGCACGCCGGATAGCTTGGGCCATACACGACAACGGGCTCCTTAGCTGCACCCACGGCGGTGCCCTACCCAAACGATCGGCGACGGATCTGGTTTGTGCCCTCGCCCACGATATCGAGCAGGCTCTAGCTCGCGGGGAGGAAGTCACCCTTGTCGCATGCGACGTCCAAGGCGCCTTCGACGCCCTCCTCCATAGGCGATTAATACGGAAAATGCGGAGCCTCGGGTTTAGTAAAATGCTCCTCAGGTTCGTGATTAACTTTTTAAGCGGCCGCCAGGCCCGAGTCCGGCTGGAGGGTACGACCACGGGCTTTAGGCGGCTTGGGTGCGGCACCCCGCAAGGGTCTCCCCTTTCCCCGATCCTATATATGTTATATTTGGCGTATCTCGTCAAAAACGGTACGAAGTGGCGGTTGGCATACGCAGACGACGTGCTTACATGGAAATCGTCACCCTCGTTGGAGGAAAACGTACGTTGGCTGGAAGATAAACTCCGGGATATGCACGAAATTGCGGCGGAAGAGAAGATCCATTTTGCAGCGGAAAAGACAGAGGTGATCCATATCACTAAGAAAAGGCACGGTCGCAACCCGGAAATCCGGATTAATGGTAGAACGGTTACCCCGGTCCAACTACCGGGCGGTCGACGCGGACAAAGCGCCTCCGGGGCCGAGCGCTACCCGGGCATGCGTTGGCTTGGTTTTTGGTTCAGCCGACGGCTAGACGGGCGCCGCCACGTGGCCGAAAGGGCTGCCAAAGCAATGGCGGTCGCTGCCCACCTCAAGAGCTTTGGGGCAGTAAGATACGGACCGCCTGCGGCTGCACTTCGCAAGGCAGCGGTGGCATGCGTGGGTTCCTCGGCCACCTACGCAGCCGAGGCATGGTACAACCCAGCGCACAAGCAAAGAGGACTCCTCAAAGCATTGAACAAACCGCTGGTTTTAGCGGCACGGGCAATCCTCCCGGCGTATAAAACCACCCCCTCGTCCACTGTTCTCAGGGACGCAGGACTACCCTCGGCCCGCGTCGCGCTGGCCTACACCCGCCTGAAATACGGCGCCCGACTAAGGCTCGCGGACAAGGGGCACCCCCTTGTCAGCCGCCTGCGTGAAACACCTCGTGCCCGCAACTCGGGCCATTCGGCCACGACCCTGCAAACGGCTGCACAACTTCTCCCGCGGATCCGGAGACTAGAGTTGCGCGCACCTCGCAATGCCCCGGATTCTCGCACTGACCCCACCGGAGGAGTCCCGAAAGAGGAAGCGGCCCGCCGCTTTATCGAATGGCTGGACATGGTATCACCTGACGATATCGTGGTATATACGGATGGTTCGGAAAAACACGAAAACAACTGCGTCCAAATAGGGTACGGATGGGCCGCTTTTAGGGCGGGCCTGGAATTTGCCGCAGGCTCCGCATCTATTACGCCGGAAAGCCACGTTTTCGACGCCGAGGCGATTGGCGCCCTAAAAGGGCTACAGGCGGCAGCCAAGGCCCAGCCAGGCGCCCGGATTTGGATTTGTGTGGACAGCACCTCGGTTATTTGGGGTCTTAGAGGCGACGCGCCGCGTTCGTCCCAATGGGCCTTTCTGGAGTTCCATGACCTTGTCGATCTACTCCGAAAACAAGGTACCGAGGTTCGGGTCCGTTGGTGCCCTGGGCACCAGGGAATCCCGGGAAACGACCGGGCTGACGAGCTGGCCAAGGCCGGCTCCGCCGGACCGCCGGACCCAGACCCGAGGGCTCAGCAAACCACGTATAGCGGTGCCGGCACGGTCCTCAGAGCCATTCTTTCGAATATAGAGAAGGACTGGTGGCGTAAAGAACTCTGTGAACGGTCCCCCGCATATAGGGAATGGAAATTCCAATACACACCGAGAAAGGAGCCCGAGGAACTGCGTTTGCCAAGACCCCTACTGGGCCATTATTTGGCCATAAGGACCGGCCACGGCGATTTCAAGGCCTACCATAACCGTTTCAACCACCAGGATGCAAACACCTCGTGTGCCTGGTGCTGGAAGCGGACCTCCCCTAAGCACCCGGTGCACTGCCGCTATTCGCGGGCGGTGTGGAGAAACTGGCCGTGGCCTAATAACGACCGGCCGGCCGGGCCGCCAAATCGCGCCCAACGCTGGAAATTCTTCCAGACAAGCTTCGGGCAACCGAAAAGCTTTGAGGCGTTTTCGATAGCCACCAACTACTTCAGCGCCCGCCCCAGAGCGGCCCGCCAGCGCCCCGCGCGCCACGAACGCACTTTACGCCTAGGGACACCGATCGTAAACGACTCGAACTCTGACGAGGAATAGACTTACTGCCTTTTCACCCACACTTCACGGCACAAGCCGTCAGACGAACCCTCCGTGCACCTTAGGCACGGGGTCGCGTCAGTGAACTAACCCCCTAAGCAGGACCGGGCCCGAACCCGGTCAGGCACGATCCGCCTCTGCCCTCCTTGTTTTCCCCCTGTGTAAATAAAGAAGATAGAACGCGCGCCGAGATACCCCTCGGGAGGTTGCTAACGGCCGGCTAACAAGCCGGGCCGAGCCCGGCGTTAACTAATACTACTACTACTACTACTACTAGGGCAGCCAGACGGCACAGGGCACCGAACGGCGACACGAAACACGAAACAAAGAACCCTGAACGCTACACAGGACACGATAGCAGCACACGAACACATATTTCTCGACATACGACTCGATGGCAGACCCATACGAGCACTCCTCGACAGTGGAGCACAAGGCAACTACATCTCACCAAGGGTCGTAGCGAAACGACGGATACCTTGGCAGCAAAAGAAAGAACCATACCAGTTGCAGACCGTGGAAGGAGAGGCAGTTTCATACGGGAACGGCACCATCGAAACAGAGACCGTACACCTCTGGATGGAGAGCTATGGACGAAAGGAACAAATCACCTTAGACATCACGGAGATAGGGGACAAAGACGTAATATTAGGAATCCCCTGGCTCAGAAGGAGCAACCCCCGGATAGATTGGACAACCGGCCAAGTCCAATGGGAAGAGCCGTTAGCCTCTGAAGGAAAATCCGAGAAACGGACTTCACGCAACGAGCGTAGGGCACAGGAGCGAAATCAACAAAAAATTATGGCGCTATTGAGGAAAAGCGAGCCACGCCTGGAGCCAACATCGGAAGGATCGCGACTATCCATGAGCGAAGAACGATCGAACCTTACCACATTGATCGACAACATCCCGGCCGAATACCGGATGTATGGACGACTATTCAGCCCCGAACTCGAAACAGGACTACCTGAGCATAGTCCGTTCGACCACGAGATACCATTGAAAGAAGGAACACAGCCCAAATTCCACAAGATATACGGCTTGAACCCAACACAGATGGAGGTATTAGATGAGTACCTCGCAGAGAACCTTAAGAAAGGTTACATCAGACCATCAACATCACCAGCAGAATACCCAATCCTCTTTGTACCAAAGAAGAACGGAAAATTACGACTATGCGTGGACTACAGACAATTAAACGACATCACCATAAAGAATTGCTACCCACTCCCACTAATAGGAGAACTCCGAGACATGCTCTATTAAGCACAGTGGTTTACAACACTAGACCTCAAAGGAGCATACAACTTGATCCGCATGAAGGAAGGCGAAGAATGGAAAACAGCGTTCCGCACCCGACGAGGACATTACGAGTACCTAATGATGCCCTTCGGCCTCACCAACGCCCCAGCAACCTTCCAAACCATGATCAACCACGTTCTCAGGGAATGCCTAGACATTTTCGTCGTTGTCTACCTGGACGATATCCTTGTCTTTTCCAAGACGTTGGAAGAACACAAGCAACACGTTCACACCGTCCTAAAAAAGCTACAAGACGCTAAGCTCTTAGTTGAGCCCGAGAAGTGTCTCTTTCACAGCAAGCAAGTTAATTTCCTAGGATACACTATCGCTCCTGGAGAAATTAGGATGGAGGAATCGAAAATCCAAGCAGTAAAGGAATGGCCTCAACCACAGAACGTAAAAGACGTTCGGGCATTCCTCGGATTCGTGAACTTTTACAGAAGGTTCATCAAGGGATACGGCGCGATTGCCACCCCATTGACCAACATGACCAAGAAGGACCTAGAATTCCAGTGGACGAAACAAACACAACAGGCCTTTGAACAGCTACGAGACGCAGTAGCCAGAGAACCAATCCTCAAGATACCAGACCCAACGAAACCTTTCGAAGTCGAGACCGACGCATCGGACTATGCGATCGGAGGACAACTCAGTCAGCGAGACGAAGAAGGACGGTTGCATCCTTGCGCCTTCTTCTCACAAAAACTACATGGACCAGAACTCAACTACCAGATTCACGACAAAGAGCTTATGGCCATCATTCGAGCATTTGAAGAATGGAAACCACAATTATCCGGAACTAAACACGAGGTGTTAGTTTACACGGACCACAAGAACCTGACCCATTTCACCACTAGCAAAGTGTTAAACAAACGACAAATCAGATGGTCAGAATTCCTGTCAGAATTCCATTTCAGGATCATCTACCGAAAAGGAACAGAAAACGGCAGGGCCGACGCCCTCAGCCGAAGACCAGATCACGAGAACACAGTGCCAAAGGAAACACGGGTTATCCTCACAACAGACGAAAACGGAAACCTCCTACCAGCACATCGAAGCCTTATGACAACAAACACAGTAACCACACCAGAAGAGATACGGAGGATCCACGAAAGCAAAGCACACGGACACCAAGGAATTTCTAAGACATGGAAACGGCTAAAACAACACCACAACTTCCAAGGAACACGACAAGAAGTACGAGAAGCCATTAAGGATTGCGAACTCTGTGCCAAAAGCAAGTCCGCAAGACACAAACCTTACGGGCTATTGCAACCCTTACCAGCCCCCGGCAAGGCCTGGCAAACTATTACAATGGACTTCATCGTTAAATTACCACCTTCAGAAGAACCACTCACGAGAACCAAATACGACAGCATATTGGTTATAGTGGACAAGCTCACCAAATACGCCTACTTCCTACCATACAAAGAAAGCAGCAACGCCGAAGAAATCGCCTACACATTCCTACGAGTGATTGTTAGCAATCACGGACTTCCAGAAAGCATCATCACGGACAGAGACAAGCTTTTCACATCAAGATTCTGGAAATCTCTGATGGAACAGCTAGGAACAAACCACAAGCTATCAACAGCGTTCCATCCCCAGACAGACGGACAAACAGAACGAGCCAATCAGACACTGGAACAGTACCTGAGATGCTATGTGAACTACAAGCAAGACAATTGGGTACGGCTATTACCCACAGCACAATTCGCCTATAACAGCTCAGAGAACGAGAGTACCAAGACAACCCCGTTCTATGCCAACTACGGATTCAACCCTACGGCTTATGGAGAACCAAGAACCACGACTACGGCACCGCGAGCCGATAAACAAGCGAGCGAGTTACGACAATTACACAAAGAACTCCAGCAGGAACTAGAGTTCGTACGAGAAAGAATGATGAAATACGCCAATCAGCATCGGATGAAGGGACCATCCTTCAAGGAGGGAGATAGCGTCTACCTCATTCGACGCAACATCAAAACACAACGACCTAACAGCAAGCTCGATTTTAAGAAGCTTGGACCTTTTAAAATCAGCAAGAAAATCAGCGACACCAACTACAGACTGTCATTACCAGACACCATGAAAATTCACCCCACATTTCACGTATCACTACTGGAACCAGCACCACACGGCACCAGCACATAAGAAACGATCGAGATCGACGCAGAACAAACCTACGACGTTGAACGAATACTCGACCACAGACGAAACCACGGCAAAACAGAGTACCTTGTTAAATGGGAAAACTATGGGCATGAGGAAAACACTTGGGAACCCCTTAACCACCTCCAGGATTGCCAGGAACCGCTCCGCCAGTACTATCAGGAGTTGGATCTGCGAGCAAGTCAGCCAAGAAAAAGAGGACGACCTAAGAAAGCACCACCTACCATTCCCAGAAGTTAAGGACCGACCAGGACTCGAAACCATACCACCAGACGAACCTACCAAGGAACGATCAGTATGCAACACAAAACAAAAACACCAGAAAACGACGTACCAACGGAATATTGCGCAAGAATATTCATCTCATCCAACAACGAAGGATTTAGAGGACCCATCGGGAAAGTCGAATCCCAGACAAAATTGGAATCCGGAAGAAGCGACTCCAAGGACACTTCAGGCAGGACCTCGGTTGATCGTCGACGCTCCTCCTGTTCCGCCTCCTTACGCTCCACCCGATCCAATTCCTCCAAGTCATCAATTCCGCGAGACACAGCTCGCATCATCTTTTCAAACCACAATTTCTTTTGTTTTCGCAGACGAAGCAACTTCGCCTGCTGCACATGGATCTGCTCCTCAAGCGCCTCGACCTCCGCATCCAACTTCGAGTGCTGACGACCAATGTGACGGATTTGAGCAGCGGACAGACCCAACACGTCACACCCAGAGCGATTGGAACGAACACACTCCACACAGCGAGCAGAATCCTGAGGAGATACCTGACAAGACGCTGCGCCTTTGGCACGGCAGGGACTGCAGGAAGGCATCTCAACGGTATCCGTCGACAACAGGGAAGAAAGAAGGGCGTGGCGACGTTCTGTCGACGAACGACCAGATTTTGGTTTGGCTACACGACTAGACATGGCGCAAGAGAGTTAGCCAGGAAGGAAGGAAAACCAGAACAGGGATCAAGGGAGTACGGACTACTTAAAGGCCAAAGGGACTTGGCCAAAGGAGAGGAGACCTGATGTTACGACCAGACAGTTGGGCCGGTACCAGGGAGGCCAGGTGGGGTCACACCCCTCCTGACGACACCCGCCCAGAGAAATCACCGACCGGCAGAAAGAGGATTACATAAGAAGGAATCACGTGACCTCACGTGATTGCCAAGAGAGTGATCTCAGTGATCATTGAGGGATCACAACAGATCAAGGGAAGTGATCTCTGCGATCTGTGACAGATCAGGAGAGATCACATTCGGAACATAGTCTATATAAGGCACGCTCATTACCATGTAGATAGATTCGATTCTAGGATTGCTTGGCAGCAATCAAACTCTAGTTAACCTCAATACTTACTTGAGAACGATCATAACTTCACCCCCAGTCATTGAGAACCCCAGTTACCCAGTCAGACGCTCAGTTGCTTCAACCCACTGTACTTTACCATAAGAACAGGTTACCCGATACCTTGATCGTAACAATTATTACCCCTGCGTTTTTTTTATTATACGTTTCCGCCCCCGCGTTATTTGCGCGTTTTGGAATCCGATTCCAATATTTTAATAATAAATTTGGTAATGCGTAACGAACGTTTTAATTTTAATATGCGCGTAAAACCCGCATTGGGGGGTTCCGGCGTTAGGGCCGGTTTATTTATTTGCGCGGGTAAATCGATAGGGGTTTATAATTTAAAATTTTTTGCATTTTTTATTACGGATTAATTTGGCGTAGGGATTTTATACGTCGTTTTAACCGTACCGAAATCCGGTTCCGTTTTTGGTATATTTTAAATTAATTTCGGCGTATATAATATTTCGTTGGAATTTGTTAATATTTGTGGTGGAAATTCCGTATTATTCGGGGTGCGCATTCCGAAATAATATATATTATTTTTTATTTTGGACGTCGTTTATACGTTTTCCAAAACCGTTAAACGTTTCAACGCCACCAAAATATTTTTTTTGGGTTTGTTAATTTTTATTTATATATATTTTTTAAACGATTCCGGTTAATTAACAGTACCGTTTAAAAATTTATTATTAATTATAAATTGGGCGGGCGTTAAAATAATTTAAATTTTTGTTTTTATAATTTGGGGTTCGGTTAATTTTTCCGCGTTTCGCATTAATTATTATTAAACGTTATTATTTTCCAATCCGGAAATAAATATTTTGGAATCGGGCGTAAACGTTGGCCTATTTTATAATAGGTCCAATTTTTCGGCAACGTTTATATTTAACAATTCCAGGTTAAATTTATAAATTATATTAATTAATAATTCGTATTTATTAATAAATTTACCAGTTTCCTTTATTTTTTATTTGGATTTTTCATAAAAACAAAATTCGCTAAAATAAACGTTGCGCGAAATAATAATTTTGTCGAAAAACGGCACCTATATATAATATATTTTAATGGTTTTATAATTTATTAAATACCCGATATAAAATTTAAAATTCGTTTTAAATATTATTTTGTTTTGGATTTTTACCCTAACCGAATTTAATACGTATATTTTACAACCGTATATATAAATTTCTAACCAATTTGGGCGCAGGTTTTTCCTTAATTTAGTATGCAAAATTAGGGTATAATTTTTAAAAAACCGTTGGAATTATCCCAATAAAATTTTATTGGGATTAATGTCACGGGCAGGCAGGGCGGACAGGTAGGTGCGGGCGATCAGGTAACAGGACAGAGTATATTGGCTATCTAGTCTTCCAGGTACAGGGTAGCAGGTGGTTGTTGACGAAGACGTAGCTCGAGGAGCTACATATCGGAGACTGCAGAGATTTCGCGTAGATATACGCGCGCGAGGCGCTCGGCCCTCGCGCCTTCACGTGACAGGGGTCATGACTAAGCGACAGCCCAGTGGCTGTCCTTCAGGTCTGTGACAGTATTCCCCCCTTCCAGGCCGAGCTCCGTCACGGCCGGGGCCCGGGCTTATGGGGGTATCGACGGTGGAAATTCTTTACCAATTGAGCAGCGTTTTCCAGGTAATCGGCAGGTTCAGTCGTGGGTTCGCTATATCCAGCCCAACGGACGATATATTTCAGCCGGCGGCCTCCTCGGCCGCGGGTTTCCCAAAAGGAGTCGAGGATCTCTTCGACTTCGTATTCTCTCTCACCTTCCACTTCCAAATGGGGTGGCGGTGCAGGTTGTTGGCCCGGCAGGGGCTCAACGTCAGCAGGTTTTAGTCGGTTTATATTGAAAACAGGGTGTACTCTCATAGACGACGGCAGGTCCAAACGGTAGGCGTACGGGCTAATCACTTCAGAAATTCGGAAGGGTCCCAAGTTCTTCCAATCCAGTTTCTTCTGCGGGCGGGCGGTCTGGATGTTCCGTGCGTCTAACCATACATATTGGCCGACGGTAAGCCGGCGGGCCGGGGTACGGTGTCGGTTCGCCTGTTCTTCGTAACGGGCTTGGGCGGCGGTCATTTCGGCGCGGGCTTGTTCCAGAATGGCTTCCATTCGGGCGGCTAGCTTTTCGGCATCCCGCTGGGCGGGCAAAGGCTGGTTCAGGGGTACCGGCTCGAATCCCATGCGGGGATGGAATCCGTAAGTCGCGTAAAACGGGGAGGTTCCGGTGGTCTCGGACTTGTGGGAGTTGGCTGTGAATTCGGCGAGGGGAAGCCAACTTTCCCAATCATCTTGCAGGTAG
>NC_017844.1:1082901-1137822 GCF_000002495.2 Pyricularia oryzae 70-15 | reverse complement strand
GAATACCTGACGGCATTCCGCACGAGATTCGGCTTATACGAGAGCCTAGTTATGCCTTTCGGGCTAACGGGAGCCCCCGCGACGTTCCAGAGATATATAAACGACTCCCTGCGCGAATACTTAGACGTATTTTGTACAGCCTACCTGGACGACATTTTGATTTATAGCCGCACCCGAACAGAACACGAAGAACATTTGAAACTCGTACTGGAAGCCCTGAGGAAAGCCGGGCTATACGCCAACGCCGCGAAGTGCGAATTCTTCGTGACGGAAACCAAGTTCCTGGGCCTGCTGGTCGGCGTCGAAGGCGTAAAAATGGACCCTGAAAAAATCACCGCTGTCCTGGACTGGCAAACACCCAAAAAGCTTACTGACGTACAAGCATTTTTGGGGTTTGGCAACTTTTACCGGCGCTTTATCCGAGATTTCTCAAAGATCGTAGCCCCTTTGACGAGATTGACCAAGAAAGACGTCGCATTCGAATGGAATAGCGCCTGCGAAACCGCCTTCCGACTGCTGAAGAGAAAGTTTACCGAAGCCCCCGTACTGGCGCACTTCGATTGGGAAAAGGATGTGATCCTGGAGACCGACGCTTCCGATTATGTTTCTGCGGGAATATTGTCACAATACGGCGACGACGGAATACTCCGCCCCGTCGCGTTCTTTTCGAAAAAACACACAGCTACCGAATGCAATTACGAGATTTACGACAAAGAATTGCTAGCCATTATCCGCTGTTTTGAAGAATGGCGCCCGGAACTCGAAGGGACGTCGTCCCCGGTCCAAGTAATTACGGACCACCGCAACCTGGAATATTTCACGACGACGAAAATGCTCAACCGCCGACAAGCCCGATGGGCCGAATTCCTGTCAAGATTTAATTTCCGTATCACCTACCGACCCGGGAAACAAGGAGCGAAACCCGACGCACTAACCAGGAGGTCAGAGGATATGCCTGAGGAGGGGGATGAACGACTTAAGCACCAAACACAAGTCGTACTGAAAGAACACAATTTACCTGCCCGCCCCACCCGGTTACAACCCATAATCCGCCAAAACAAACCCCTATTGCCAAGACACCTGATAGAGCTACTAGACGCCGGATACGAATCCGACCCGATAACGCAATCTGCCCTAGAAGCGTTGAGGACAGGCGCCGACCGCCACCCCAAGCTGCAATTGGCCGAATGCGAAGAACGATCCGGCTATTTGTATTACCGCAATAGACTGTACGTACCCGATTCGAATAATCTGAAAGCCGAGATCCTGCGCCGCTGCCACGACTCCCCCGTCGCCGGTCACCCCGGCAAAGCAAAAACCTACGACCTGCTGTCCCGAG
This sequence comes from Pyricularia oryzae 70-15, assembly GCF_000002495.2. Taxonomy (NCBI): domain Eukaryota; kingdom Fungi; phylum Ascomycota; class Sordariomycetes; order Magnaporthales; family Pyriculariaceae; genus Pyricularia; species Pyricularia oryzae. Next base: position 1,136,483 of record NC_017844.1, on the reverse strand, counting down.
AATATTACTGGCCCGGAATGCTACATTACGTATCATTATGGGTAAAGAAATGCCAGACCTGCCGCCGAATCAACCCGTCCCGCGAAGGCCACCAGGGCCTCCTGCGACCCCTGCCCACTCCTGAACGCTCATGGCAACACCTGTCGATGGATTTTATCACACATTTGCCGCAAAGCAACGGCCACGACGCCATCCTAGTGGTCGTAGACCGCCTGACTAAGATGAGACACTTCGTCCCTTGTAAAGGGACCTGCAATGCCGAGGACACCGCCAACCTGTACCTACACCACGTATGGAAACTACACGGGTTGCCCCTGACGATAGTTTCGGATAGAGGCACCCAATTCGTGTCGAAGTTTTGGAAACACCTGACAACCCGTTTGAAAATCGACAGCCTGCTATCCACTGCTCACCACCCCGAGACTGACGGACAGACCGAGCGTTTTAACGCGTCCCTGGAACAATATTTGAGAGCTTATGTGGCCTACCTGCAAGATGATTGGGAAAGTTGGCTTCCCCTCGCCGAATTCACAGCCAACTCCCACAAGTCCGAGACCACCGGAACCTCCCCGTTTTACGCGACTTACGGATTCCATCCCCGCATGGGATTCGAGCCGGTACCCCTGAACCAGCCTTTGCCCGCCCAGCGGGATGCCGAAAAGCTAGCCGCCCGAATGGAAGCCATTCTGGAACAAGCCCGCGCCGAAATGACCGCCGCCCAAGCCCGTTACGAAGAACAGGCGAACCGACACCGTACCCCGGCCCGCCGGCTTACCGTCGGCCAATATGTGTGGTTAGACGCACGGAACATCCAGACCGCCCGCCCGCAGAAGAAACTGGATTGGAAGAACTTGGGACCCTTCCGAATTTCTGAAGTGATTAGCCCGTACGCCTACCGTTTGGACCTGCCGTCGTCTATGAGAGTACACCCTGTTTTCAATATAAACCGACTAAAACCTGCTGACGTTGAGCCCCTGCCGGGCCAACAACCTGCACCGCCACCCCATTTGGAAGTGGAAGGTGAGAGAGAATACGAAGTCGAAGAGATCCTCGACTCCTTTTGGGAAACCCGCGGCCGAGGAGGCCGCCGGCTGAAATATATCGTCCGTTGGGCTGGATATAGCGAACCCACGACTGAACCTGCCGATTACCTGGAAAACGCTGCTCAATTGGTAAAGAATTTCCACCGTCGATACCCCCATAAGCCCGGGCCCCGGCCGTGACGGAGCTCGGCCTGGAAGGGGGGAATACTGTCACAGACCTGAAGGACAGCCACTGGGCTGTCGCTTAGTCATGACCCCTGTCACGTGAAGGCGCGAGGGCCGAGCGCCTCGCGCGCGTATATCTACGCGAAATCTCTGCAGTCTCCGATATGTAGCTCCTCGAGCTACGTCTTCGTCAACAACCACCTGCTACCCTGTACCTGGAAGACTAGATAGCCAATATACTCTGTCCTGTTACCTGATCGCCCGCACCTACCTGTCCGCCCTGCCTGCCCGTGACAATTATATTAATAACGATATACCCATTTAATAATTGTTGGAAATAGACGGCGTATTTACGGTAACGTGGTAAAATATGGGTCGGAAAAATAAAAAAAAAATTTATAAACCCAGAAAAAAAAGGTATTATATAAACGAATTAAAACGGGATCGGTAATTATTATAATATAGAATTTCTATTAAACATTTTTATTATAATAGTTATTAATAATAAATTAACCGTTTATATATAATAAAGGGGTTTTTATTATAATTGGAAAATAATAGGATTATTTAAAAAAGGCCGGGAACGGTTATTTTAACGCATTCGTTTGCAACGTTAGGAAATTACACGATTTTCCAAATGCGGTTATTTTTTTTTTGTTATTTTATTAGTAATTATTTACGGTTTTATGGGAGGATATGTTTGCAATTAATATAAAAGATAACCTGTGTTAATTTATAGGTAGATATGCATGTAAGGAAATTACGTGTTTAACCACGTAATTTTATAATACGTAAAAAAATCTTCAACCGATTTTGACGAGTATATAAATAGTTAGAAGATAAAGACTAGATTACGTTCAATTTGTTATATTGTTTTTACCGATCGCAGCGATCATACGATTCCTATCAACAATTCCAGCTATATATAGCCTTTGTACGCATTTTGGATCTGCCTAGGTGTTCACGATTGCCGGAAAGCCTGGATCACCATTTTCAAGGCAGCCGTGGCCTGTTAACATACCTTATGTACTGTACCGTATGATTTTGGCTATGGAGATGAAGCCCACTGCAACGAAGAACGTGCGGAGAACCCAGCTTTTATTCGTTGCACTTCGACTTCTTGCCTCAATACTTCCGCAATGTTGGCACTCTTTCCACTTTCTGCTTATACGCCAGCTCCATATCTCGCATGGTGCAGGGGGTGAAACCCCACCTGGTCCCTCTGGTACCGGCCCAACCCTCTGGTGGTAACAAAATGCCCCCGTTAACCGCGGCACATTACACGAAAAAAAATAAAAAAAAATTGTCTCCGCCCTGCACCAAGTCCAAGCCTGTCAAGGCGCAGCCCAGACCGGTCAAGGGTTAAAAGCGGTTATTATGGTCGCTTGCACAGACAGAACAGGGCATATTGTCAGGCGCACAGCTGTGCAGGTGGCCGTCAAAAACAATGTGGTTATGGTAAGAATTAAACACGGTACAAACAGCCGAACATGACTGCATTGTTGTCTTTCAAAGTTATTAGGTTCGATCTGAGACGACAGTCGACCGTGCTAATTCTACATAGATTCCACGTAAAGCTATTTCGCCCATCCCATCGGCCTATGCTCCTACATAATGAGGCGACATCATTCATTCTAGGCAACTTGCATGTATCACCTCCACTGAATGTCCTATTGGTTGTATGTATCATTTCTTCAAGCATATTTTCTGCTATATCCTTTCGGCAGCGGTGTATATGGGCCGCAATACTGTCTATGTCGTTCATCTATATTTGACGATCTGGGTCGCGCTTTTTGTTTGTGAGTCTGATTATTCCCGAAAACAACCTCTGTTCCCTCTCATGTACCATTGCAGCTTAGACATACTTTTTCATCTGGCTTGGACTCATTCGATCAAATTACTCCAGCGTCATTTCCATTGTCTGCCAACAATTATGAGTGACATCGAATCAATTGAAAAGGGATATATATCATGTGGAGGGTCTCGCATAGTAGTGTTGGCGGTAACCTAAGTGCAGAAGCAGGTGCCACCGAATGTAAGCACTTCACTGTTTCTTTCTTGTCCACGTGTTCATGCAGTACGAATGTCTGAGCCGAGATGCTACAAGCGAAGAGATTGTCGGCGGAGCTACCCCTCATTTCCCCGCTTAACGTTGCGTACCCCCTGTTCGGCACCCTGAAAATCTAACAACGAAATGCCTACTTTTATAAACTGATTTAAATATAAAATTATCAACGGACAAAAATACAATCGTTTTCACGCTTCTCCGGTTCATTAACCTCTTCTTCATCAGCTAAAGGTTCCAAATTTTCTATATCATTTTCCTGCAATCCAATAATGTTCTGTTTGTTAACCAAAAGCTCGTTTGGATCCGGAACCACCCTCCTCCTTTTAACCGGCCGTATTGCCTCCAGTTGTGCTTCCAATAAGCTGATTTTTTGCTGGGCGCTAGCCAAAAGGGTATCTTTGGCTTCGAAGCTTTTTTGGACTTTTGCAAATAAAAGACGTGAAGTAGCGTTGGTTTTGTTGGATTGGGAAAGTTTTTGCAGTTGAAGTCGGATATCTCGGGTCGTTTTAGGGGTTTTCCAAATAAGTAAAGACGGGTCGTTAATTTTTTGGGCTGGGCTTTCCGGTGTTTTATCCCTTTGCAAACCGTTGTTTTTATCTTTTATAACGTTGGCGTTGCTATTTTCTAACAAAAAAGGGCTTAAAAGTGGTTTAACCAAGTTTACCGGCCATAACCCCGTTGTACGCCAACCAGATTGAATGGTTTTTGCTATAAATGCTTTTAATCTGGCTTTTCGATAACAAAGTAGGAAATTTCGTTTTCCAATAACTGTTAAACAGCAAAATTGGCTAACAAATCCAAGTTGACGTCGATAAGCTTCTTTTAACGGCCCAAAAACCGATAGATCCAATGGTTGAAGAACGTGTGACGAATGAGGGGGTAAATATAGGAGTTGAATATTATTTTGCAAGCAAAGAAGCATAAATTCGTCCGTTATATGTGATCCATGGCCATCCAAAACTAATAACCGCTTTTCAGGGGTTAAAGGTTGGGTATACGGAATAAACACCTTTTTTAACCATTTGATAGCCGTTTGGTTATTTGTCCACCCGTTTTCGGTTGCATGAAATTGCCAATTATCGAAAGGGCTTAAATCCGTGGGAAACCATTGTTGTTGTACGTTTTTTCCCTTAAATATAACGAGGGGAGGGAGGGCAACGCCCGTAGCCGATATACATTCGATTATAGTCGTCCAACCACGCGTTCCGGGCTCTTTTCGTTGCAACGGCCGGATCCCGTTAAGCCCTAATACTAGGCCATTAGATCCTTTGCCTTCCATTATACCGGTTTCGTCCATATTCCAACGGTTTTCCGGTTTAATAGCGTTAATAACCGGGTTCGTAATATAAAGCCACCAAGATTTAATTACCTCCGTAGTAGCGCCATTAACCCGGGCGTTATCTATTCGACGGGGCCTTTGGGTTTTAAGGATTGGATAACGAGCCAAAAAACGAGTTATCCAACGTTTTCCAAGGCCTTTTGTCTCTCCGGCGGCTTGAAGAATTCGTTCGGCAAAAAAGCGTAATTCTTGATGCGTTGGCGGAAGCCCTAAAGCTGTTTGGGTAAGTACCCAATCAGCCAAATGCTTTTCCTGTTCCGTGGAAAGCCTTTGAAAAGGGCTTTGTGCTTTTTTATAAGGTTGAGAACCTTTAAGTCGACTTTGAAGTGTAGACCTAGGTATTCCCCATTTTCGGGAGGTTTTTGCAATTGGATTGCCATTATTGACGTCGTTAATTGCAGATATAAGCTGTTTTTCAGTATATTGCTTCATTGGAAAATGGAGAATTAAAATCAGAAAAAAGTAAATCCAAAAGTGACAGATTCATCGAGATATTTATAATAGAAGTTGGAGGATAAAAATAAAAGTGTTGTTATTTTTGGGTGCCGAACAGGGGGGGTGCCGAACAGGGGGTACGCAACGTTAGTACAAACAGAATTTTTGTTTTGTTTTGCTGCCGGTGCAATGTGATTGACTTTGATACAGGAATCCGAAGAGGAAGGTGAGCTGATGTTTGTTTGATAACAATGGATGTCGAGAATGGAAAGAATTGCCAAGCTGAGAGCGTCCCTCCTTTATATAAATAAATATACTACGCCTCGCGAAACAGCGACTCCCCTTACAAGGGTGGAACACCTGATCGTCACTCGACCAAACTGCAGGTTGGTTCCCTTTCCTGGTAGCAGCGTGTTTTTCCGGTTTAGCCCCGGTCCATTATTTGCTATTCTGGTCGTGTAGCCCACTTGTTACAGATCGATACATGCTTTATTAGGAAAAGAGACGTGGAGATTGACACTTGGTACCAAAGTACGCCAAGCCCTTGCTTCTTCTTTTAGCCTTTAAAGTTTCGTTTCCAAGGTGAAAGGGAAAATGAGTATCGGGGAAACTGCATGATATGCCGAGCCACAGGACCCAAACGACTGGTCGCTGGCGAAAACTACATAAATAAACTGAGATCCTAAAATCTGGTTTTGGGAGGCGACGAAGCGTGAAAACTGGATCGAAAAAGTTAAAACAAACTCTAGCTCAGTACAAATCTGTACCAACAACTATGAGTTGCAGCTGTGCATTTCTGAACTGCTTAGCAAGTGTTGCAACACTGTTTATTTCCTGGCCCAGCGCAGATCGCAGGTTTTTGAAACCAAGCAACAGTGAGCGACAAATCGAGCCGGCCGCACTGATCGCTGGCATCTGGCTAACATGTTTTGGTGATCGGATCATGATGCGACTCCCTCTGCCATGCGCGGGGAAAACATAAAATTCAAATGTCCGCCTCTCAGATCCGAAAATCATTTCGGGTTTGGTTTTCGACGCGGATCAGGGTGAGCTTAAAATGCAAAATTCTGGCACTTTCGTCTCACGATGTCTGTTCGCATGATTTCTCGAGTCGTCGGCTCCGCCACGGGGTTTCAAAACGCCCGGGGACTCGTTGCATTACTCACTTCTCGGTCGCTCGCGGCTCGAACTGCTCGCAATGCTGGAATGTTTGCCCGCTATAAACGACCGAGCTCAAGAAGTAAAAATAAAAAATAAAAACATACAAAAAAAGGAAAAGGAAATGTCTGGGGGTTGAATCGAATCTTGGGGGCGATCTGGCGCAAAGCGTTGCATTACCGTGGGTCTACTATAGTACAAATACACGCGCATCAAGTCTTGGAAAATCTTCTGGCAGGGTCTTGTTATGTAAGGTATGCAAGTGAGAAAGTCGCATGGGATGACTAGATTTCCTGAGCATCGTCGACTTGTTAGTCGTGAGTCGGAGGATTATCAGCGATTATCTCGGGTCGTCAACTGAACCAGACTGAGCGACGATGATTCATACAAACTAGTGCCGAAGCAGGAAGGTAAAAATGCGGGGTGAGGGGAAAAGGAACATCATAACCACACGAGAAAACCCAAACATTTTGCGGCCACCTCAATTGAATGAATGCACAAACACCTCAGCAGCAAACATGACAGAAAATACCATCCCGGCCTCCATGGCTGGCAGGATTGCTTCGTACTCAATTACGCCACCTTCTGCCCCGGACATAGAGATAGCACAGGCAGAACACCGCATAACACTGATCAATCGGTGGGGCATCGGGCCTGGCCACCGCGTGCTAGAAATTGGCTGCGGGCAGGGCAACACTACGGCTGTCTTGGCCGAGGCCGTCGGAGAAACGGGCTCCGTGTAAGCAGATTCGCCCACCCTCTTTCTCTTTTGCACTTTTGCTCCAAATAAATCCTCTCCACCCCCACCCTTCTGCTAACCTATCCAACACCTCGACGCCCCCGACCCCTGCAGCGACGCCGTCGACCCCGCCCCGCCAGACTACGGCGCCCCCTTCACGCTGGCGCAGGCACAAGCGCACATCTCGGCCAGCGCCGTGGGCGACCGCGTGACCTGGCAGAACGCGGACCCGGTGGCCTTTTTGCGCTCCGGCTCCGCCACCGCAACCTGGGACGTGGCCGTGCTGGCCCACTCCGTCTGGTACTTTGCGTCGAGCGCCGTGCTGGCCGAGACGCTGCGGGCGCTGCGCGGCAGGGCGGCGCGGCTGTGCGTGGCCGAGTACGCCCTGCGCGCCTCCGAGGCTGCCGCCGCGCCGCACGTCCTGGCCGCCGTGGCGAGGGGCGTGCTCGAGTGCCAGAGCGCGGAGAGCACGGCCAACATCCGCTCGCCGCTGAGCCCCGACGCGATCGCTGCGATCGCTGCGGGGGCGGGGTGGACGGTGGAGAGGCAGGGGATGGTGGTTCCTGGGCCGGGCCTGCTGGATGGCCACTGGGAGGCGGGCAGTGTGGCTTCTCAGTCGTTTGTTCGCGAGGTTGAGGACGCGGTTCGGGACGAGGGCATGCGGTTGGTATTGGCGTCGGCGAGATATGCAGTCGTTGCGGCCGTGGAGGCCCTGAAGGGAGAAAGGGTCAGGACGATGGATGTTTGGGTCTCATCGTTTACCTGAGGCATCGGGAGACACAGCACTGCAGCCATAATTTGGAGGCTCTGATTAGAAAACTGCCGTTTGGCTACAGCCCGCACTGATGATTACGATCTGTATCATGTTGAGAATGTCGACAAAGAAGAGCAAATAAGTGATGCGGTGACCACGGCATGGCCACAGCCTCTGAGACCACTGCCCTGTCCACTGAAGGCCATTACTATGCGACAGCTAACGTGGTTAAAGAAACAAAGAAACCTGTTTTTCGCATCTTCGCCGTTGCATCGGTCAGGCAGCACGCCGACGAGCAAACCGGACAAGGCCCGAAAGACGAAATGTACTGGTAGACAATAGCCCCATCCCGTGGCAGGTCGCTGGCAGCTGGCAGGTTCTTGGTCCGGCAAGAGGCTCTGCGATCGGTCAACTGGAAGTCTGGCAACAATTCAAGGTGGGTTGATAGTGGAGTCGGATGAATCTATCGGTATCGAGATCGTGATGATCTGGGTGGGACAGGGTCTCGGTTCGGGCTCGATCTAGGGATAAGATCATCCCTTGTGCCGTGTCGGCCAGTGCCATTTTTCGAGTCGATGACACTTGCATCGTCCCAAAAGCAAATCCTTTTGCATTGTTTGTAGTTGGACCTAAGAGATCCTTTAAGCCCCTGAAAGCCCAGTGTTTTAATCCCGTACATTATCCCTGGCAAGCCAAGGGGAAGAAGCAATTATCGCACCCCAGTCTACCCTTTGTCTACCCCGATCCCGGGGCAAGAAACACGATCTCCGCACAAGGGTCTTTCAGGTACGGGTATGCATATTAGAGGGTCTTTATGAATTGACTTTTTGAGATATCGTTTGTGCATTTTTGCTGTTGTTTTTCTTCTGCTTGGCGCACAGGTTCTCACCGATGCCCTGCCGGTGGGGACTAGCGGTGTCTTGGTCCCCTGGCGCCGTTTTCCCATGCCACGGCGGGAGCCCGTGCGGCATCGATCGTTTTAGTGATGATTCATTAGAGTTTGGGGGTTTGCTCGGTATTGATTCGTTACTGGTCTACACTCGACTGCATGCTCCCGTTTACCGCTAGGCCTGCTGTGGGGATATGCACAGTTGGTTGGATGCAGATCCGGCGGTCAAGCGTGCAAACTGTCACAAGGACACCAGGGCTGCTAGATACTCTGTACCTACGGCGCACGCAGTAGTAGACATTCAATTGTTGGTCGCCGTTGATCTAGCCAACCGACCGGCACAACAAACGCAAGGCACAGCTTAGGCTGCACATCGTTCAAGCTTACGAACAATTTCGACCAAATTAGGCAGTCAGCCCTTTGTGTCATGTCTGTTAATCTTGGGACGTGCAGACAAGCATGGAAATCGATCGGGTTGACAATCTGAAAGCTTCAAAACTGTGGCATCAGACGTCATATACGTCAGTGGCACTGAGCAAACGCCTTGGACTAGCAGCGTTATCGGACTACCTAGGATCAGGGACGGGCCGTGCATTTTGGGAAGCGGCTCATTGGGCAGCAAAAGGAACGCAGAAGCAAACAACGTCTACAGTGTCTGAAATTGTCGCAAATTACTACACAGGCAGGGCCGTTTGTTTGACCAACGCAATTTGTCTCTGCGTACCTTGATAGGCAGCCGTTTGCTTGTTGGTTTGTGGGTACGGTGTTGCCTGCCGGCGTGAACAAAAAAAAAGTCAACGACGTCAACCATCTACCTTGATGATGTGATTGTTTGGAAGGCACCAGTGCCTACAAAACGGGTTGAGAAATATCTATAAGAAGAAGAGAATACCCATCGACTTTTTCAACATCTCTCCTCTCCACATCACCATTCACAACAGCTTCCACCACACAATCTCAACACCACAAACACCTTTAACTTTCAACCAACCAACCACCCCCAACCATCAATATGACTGACGCTCAGGTTGCCGGAGGCCACAAGGCCAACCTCAAGAACCCCAACACCTCTGAGGAGTCCAAGCAGCACTCGAAGAAGGTCCTCGAGGAGCAGTTTGATGGCGGCGATGGTACGCTTGAAACCCGTCCACACCTTCTCAGCAGCGCAAGCATCAGTTCAAACTAACACTCCCATCTGATAGTCCCCAAGGCTGGCGAGTCCGACGAGGGCAAGAACCCTGGCAACGTTGCTGGTGGTCTCAAGGCGTAAGTTTCACTTTCAAGTCAGATTGTCATTCCAATCCATGTCATATTGACTCAATTGGACAATTTCCAGTGCCATCAAGAACCCCAACGTTTCCGACGAGGCCAAGGAGTCTGCCAAGGAGCGTCTCGAGGAGATGGAGAAATAGAAGCAGACTACATTAGTCGCACAGCTTTTTCCGGAGTTCAAAGGATTATGGTCACGGCTACTGCCATTTCATGCGCGTTCTGCATTCAGACGTTTTTCATTGAGGAGCTTTGGGGTTATGAAGGCTTAGCTTAGCAAACAATTAAGTAAAACTCGTTTACAAAAATTGGTGCTGTCGGGGATCTGACGAGATTGTGATGTGGACAAAACAAAGTCAAAGGAATCGGAAATATTGCTTAGCAAATCATCAAGTCACTCGCTACTCACGTGAGTCGAGTTTTAACGCAACCTGCAAGTGCGGCCCTGTACCCCGCGTACTACCGGCGGTAGATGGAGCAGAAGCAACAAGCACAACTCTGGGGGCGGTCGTTTTCTGCCGGAGTTGTCAGCTGAACGAAAGGGCGGACATTTTTCTTGCCTGCAGCTATATCCCGACAGGGAATGTGGGGAAAGACAGGTCGCAGGGTCTAACAGTCACAATTGCGACTACAACATCCTCCGCAGGCGAAAAGTTGTCGGCGCAAAAGCCGTATTGCCGTCGCCCATCATCGTGTAGGATCAGGGCTTACAGCCATTGTTTCTCGCGACCGAAGCTAGTTCTGAAGGATCATGTACGAATTAATGAACATCCAGCCCTGGATTGTGAACAGCTCCTGGAAATGCACCATGATTTGTGCGCATTTGTTTTCGACCTCGGCTCATCTGCCGGTTCCTGGCCTGGGGTAGGCAACCATCTTGGGGCCAAAATGCAACATTCTACCCTGATTCCCGCATCCTGGTAGGTGGAGTTTGCTTTCCCATCACAAAAAAACGTACCAAAATTCCAACAAAACACTCGGGCGGCGGGGAGGGAAGGAATCTTGCTTGTTCCGGATCGGAGAGTAGCACGCGCTGGCCGCCAAGCCGAGAAACCCATTTATTTCCGGAGCATCCTTCGCCTTGTCCCTCCGTGGCGCCCTTGCAATAATTTTCCCGTCCATTGGGGCCACCCAACCTATCACACACCGCGGAGCTTGGTGACCCCGGACAAGACGGGATTTCTCATGACTTTTTTTTTTTTTTTTTTTTTTTTTTGGTTCTCTGCATGCAACATGGAAAGGTTTTGCCGCAAACTGATTCGTCGACGGATGGGGGATTTGTCGAGCACCTTTTTTTTGGTACCAGTAAACCAAAGTTCGACTAGGTTTGGGTGAGGGACCTAAAACGTTACTCGCAGGTGGCAAAGGGTAGGCAGGTAGGGAGGTGGTTGAATTTAAATAACACGCGTGGGAACCCCAATGCTTGACCATCCTCTGCTCTCTGATCGACACGCTCCTCGTCGCCCCCAACCGCAGCTCCAGGTTTCCGCCCTTTGACATCTCGCCTCTCGTCCAACCACCATGCGTACTCCCGCTATCGTCCTCGCCCTTGCCCCGGCCGCGGCCTTTGGCCAGGCTGCTCTTTGGGGCCAATGTATGTTTTCTTTTTTCTCTCGCTTTCCTTTTTTCACAAAGAAGACTTTGGTGCTGACATATCCGGCAAACAGGTGGCGGCCAAGGATGGACTGGTGCCAAGACTTGCGTCTCTGGTGCCGTGTGCCAGGCGCAAAAGTGAGTTACCAGACAAGCACTTTCTGTCACAAGATCCAGACAACCACAAATCATCTTGGGGCGTCTTGTGCTGACAAACTCCGGGCCACAGTGAGTGGTACTCGCAGTGTGTTCCCGGCAGCGGTGGAGGCAACCCGCCCACGCCGCAGCCGACGCAGCCAAGCAACCCTCCGCCCAGCACGGGCTCTGGCCTGAACGCCAAGTTCAAGAACAAGGGAAAGCTGTACTTTGGCACGTCGATGGACCACTACGACCTCAACAAGGCGCAGTTGACAAACATTGTCAAGGCCCAGTTTGGTCAGATCACCAACGAGAACAGCATGAAGTGGGATGCCATTGAGCGTGAGTTTTCTTTTTTCTTGTCCTTGTCCTTTGGTCTCAACTCGTAGCTTGATGGATTGATTGATCACTAATGTCCGACATCTCCAACAACCAGCCTCGCGCAACTCGTTCTCATGGACCAACGCCGACGCCGTCGTCAACTTCGCCACGGCCAACGGCAAGCTCATGCGCGGCCACACGCTCCTCTGGCACTCGCAGCTGCCGGCCTGGGTCAGCAACATCAACGACCGCAACACGCTCACGCAGGTGATCCAGAACCACGTCACGGCCATGGTGACGCGCTACCGCGGCAAGATCCTGCAGTGGGACGTGGTCAACGAGATCTTTGCCGAGGACGGCAGCCTGCGCAGCAGCGTCTTCAGCCGCGTGCTGGGAGAGGACTTTGTCGGCATCGCCTTCCGCGCCGCACGCGCCGCCGACCCCAACGCCAAGCTCTACATCAACGACTACAACCTCGACATTGCAAACTACGCCAAGGTCACCCGCGGCATGGTCGAGAAGGTCAACAAGTGGGTGTCCCAGGGCATCCCCATCGACGGCATCGGTTCCCAGGCCCACCTTGCCCAGCCCGGCGGCTGGAACCCGGCCTCGGGCGTCCCGGCTGCCCTCAGGGCCCTGGCCGCCGCCAACGTCAAGGAGATTGCCATCACCGAGCTTGACATTGCTGGAGCCAGCGCCAACGACTACGTCACCGTCGTGAATGCTTGTCTGCAGATCTCCAAGTGTGTCGGTATTGTGAGTTGACCCTTTGCTATTTTTTTTTTCTTTTTTTTTTGATTGTTGCTTGTCAACCCAACCAGTAAGGCTAGCATCTCTTTTTGCTAACACCAAAAACCTCAAACCAGACCGTCTGGGGTGTTTCCGACGCTATCAGCTGGCGCCCCAACGACAACCCGCTCCTGTACGACCGCAACTACCAGCCCAAGGCCGCATACACCGCCATCATGAACGCTTTGTAGAAGTGTACCGGAAAGGGGCTGTATTTTTTTCTCTTCTTTCGTCTCGTTCTGTATCTTGCATGCGGAACTATTCCGGACTTGACAATTCCGGATGCCGCCCATTCGGTCATTATCAATGGACAAGCTGATCCCTAGGGACGGTGTATACTAGTTAGTTTTGATGCATGCTTTGAATAAAGGCAATACAACTCGTCAATCGCCCCAAAAGAAAACACAGTGTAAATGCATCAGCCATGGTCGCGCCTCATGACACGGCATGGCTTCCAACGTCGTCTGCCTCACCCATACCGAGTATGACGAGTTTTCGAGAAAAAGAAAAGATTAGTGATATCTTCCACGCAATCGTCCCATTCATCGAGCGATGAAAATCAGCTGTCGATGCTCGGATATCCGAACTTGGCAGAGCCCTGCTTCTTCTCTGACCTTCTTATTCCCATGATCGCTTGCTTATAGAATGGCCAACAGCCCTATGTTGCATAGATTTCAAGACGTCACAAATATCCGGTCTAACGGTTTCTTTTTTTGGACATCGGCAGCCCCGTATAGTATCCATGAGAGCAGGTATATGCGCAAGGATTACCGAATTGCCTCTCACCCGATGCGTCGGGAAACGCCTGACCTTGTGCTGTCAGCCATCCAAAAGAACGATGCCATACATTCGGGGTCCTGAACCGGTTCATCCCATCATGTTCGAGCTTGATCTGATCTTCCCGCTAATTTGTTCGTACATTCTGGTGGGGTCTAGCGTCATTCCGTGCGTGCGCTACGTCGGCTGACACCGACCCGCCCTCATACATGCCCGTTGGATGTGCAGGGAAGACGATGGAGGGATGAAGAATATTCTTTTATTGGTGTAACCTCGTAAGCAGCTCGTACAAGTTCCACGTACTCTTGAAAGAGTATATATGTCCATGTCCAGTTCTCACCAACACCCAAACATGATTAACAGTCAGCCCTCAGGCCCCTTACTGCCACAGCTTCCATCTCTACCTACAAAAAGAAAACACCCGCAACGACAAAAAAGCCAAAGCCGACAATACCAAGGCCTTCCACCATGCAGCTCCTCAACATCGTTCTCCCCTTGCTCCTGGCTGGCCTCGTCTCCGCCCAGGCTCAATGCTTCGACGACCTTGACTGCCTTTTCTCGGTAGGTGACATGCACCCACTCAATCAATAACCCCAGAGTTCCGTAGTGGTTTCGCAGGGCCACCGCAAAGAAGACTCTCGCGCTGACAAAGAGAAACGTCAACCACGTTGTGAAACAGGGCATCGAAAATGCAAAGTGCGCCAAGGCCACCAACACCGACCTTCTCGGGTACGAAACTCCCCCGCCTTGCCTCTTATTTACTCCAAAGATCCTGGGAATATCTGCTGACCTTTTCCACAACCAATCGGCTTCCAGAACCTGCAAAGGGCCTGCATGAGCAGCAATTTCTGTGGATGGAATAGGGGAAGCTATACCGGCCTGTAACGCTAGGATTAAACCCCCTCATAGTCTGATGTAACTTTGCACGATTGTGGTTCCACGCTGCCTTGTAGCAACATTGTGCCTGTCAAGCCAAGTGTGTAATGCTATGTTCTCTCGTCTGCGTGTGCCGTAACCTTATCCTCGGGTTTTTTAGATAAAAAGAAGAAGCGAAAACAAGAAATAAGCCTACCTTGGCTGGTGGGAGATATTTCGGTGGAGAGTTGAAAGAAATACGAGTCGCAAGACGGTCTTTTCAAGTGTTTAAAAACAATTCAATTTGAAAAAAAAAGCAAGAAGAAAAAAAACTCCAGTGCTTTCAAGTCCTTTTCGCAATTCTCTGTAGAAGGGACATGATATATCATGATTTCGGACAAATTTCTGTGCTTGACGAGCTTGCTTGAATGGGAGGAACAGTCACACCAAGTAGAAAATGCTTGACAAAGGCAAGCAGCAAATCCGGGCTCGATAGAAGGTGAGAGTCAAGCTTTCACCTCCTTAATACAGTATCCCCGCCACCGTCAAAATGTGAGCGCAGTATACCTGACGGACTGTAGCGCTGCCTCAGTCATATTCAGTCCCGAAGCCAAGGATGGGCGTGATCCCTAAACCACGTGCAGGACACGCAAACAGGCGCGGTTGGGGGAGCTGGAGAGCCGCATCCAAGAATAGCCAAAACCTTTATCTTGCTAAACAAAATGTTTGCATTACCGGGTTGTCTTAATCAGGGGGGGTTGTCTTAATCAGGGGGCGTGGCTCTAAATTTGACTTGTGGTTCGAGATGCGCGACCGTGGCGGACATACAAGAGAGTGAAGAGACCCGCCGCAATCAACAGCCTCAAGTCAGCGTAGAGGAACCTGATTTGGAAGGTCCGTGTTAGCCCTCGGATATAACTGGTGCGAACGTATGGGAACCGATGGAAAGATCTGTTCACCTCTCCTTGTTCAACTAGCTTGTACTGGGATATCTTGGGTATATTGTGAGCGGTATTGCCCGATTGGCTTGTACCTCTTCACTTTAACCGCCAATGCCGCAAGCGAGGTACTGGCGCTCGATATTGGTGAATTGCACAATGATTGAGGCTTGGCGGAAAGGTTGGTGAGAACTACTGCGGCGCAGTAATGTCTGTGTTGTAGCAGTAAAAGTTGTTAGTCGACTTGAATATGTAATCATAGCCTATCTCACTTCAGGCCGGACTTTTAATAACATCCATGTTGTCTATGACCACCAATAGGCTATAAGCGAGTTACACTTTCTTCCTCAAGCCTCTTCTCCAAAACACTGCACTGCACACACAAAGATTGCGTAGCCCATTCACACTGGGAGCCGCAGCGCTAGCCACCCTGACCACATCACCCACCATACCCTCCAACCTCCCCGACGCCGAAGGAACGTGCCTCTTTCCGCTCGACCAGTGCGGCAGCTCCATGCCAGCGCCCATCCCGGATCCGCGCCGATCTCCTATGCCGGCACGGCGCCACCTTCCTCAAGACCCCACTCTCTCGGCGAGAGGACCTTCCGTCACTCCCGCCGCCGCTGTTGGTGCGATGCGCGGCTGAGCGTGCCAAGCTGCAGAGCTTCAAGTGCTATGCGGGTGCGCGTGACTTCTTTCGCGGCATGTGCAACGCCGGGCAGCAGTTCCCGCGCGGCACGACCGTCTTCATCAACTTGGGGAGCGCCATGGCCTACATGTGCAACTACGACGTCGACAACAGGTGCTGGCGGCAGGTCTGACGAAGCCAGCGAGGTCATGGACGCTGGCTGCGTGCCGGACAGCGCGGCGGCCGTGCAGGTCGACTTTTGTAGCAAGATGTACGGGAGGGAGAACAAGGATGACACTATTTCATGACAAAATTGATGACGTTTTTGCGAATTTGAGAATGCGGACAGAATAAGAGGAGAAAATGGTGGGTAGTGCAAGGCGTGCATTTCGTATTCAGTAGTAAAATCAAGGTCATATAAACGAGAAAACAACATGCAAAGGCTGGCCACAATCAAACAGAAGCAATGGTATGGTCCATGGAATGCTTCAACATCGCCAGTGTGCTCCATGTAAACAAAGACCTAGGTCACGAGCCAAGTCATCCAAGGCAAATCACAACTTTCCAACCAGAGCCTCTTCAAGCTCCAACACCTTGGGCATCTTTACACCTCCGACACGCACCTTGCTCAGGTCAGACTCGTATCCCTCCTCAACCTCAGGCCACGGGCCCATGGGGGTGATGGCCAGGGGGTTGATGCTCGCGTGCGACTTTGTATAGTTCTCCTTGATGTGCCTAAAGTCGGTCGTCTCCCGGAATCCAGGCACGTTCCAGTACAGGTTCTTGAGCCAGTTGTTGACCTGCGGGTAGTCGTGCCGCACGGTGCCGAGGTTGCACTTGAAGTGCTGCACGTAGATGGTGTCGAAGCGCACCACCGTGGCGTAGGCGGTTATGTCCAGCTCCGTCAGCCGGCTCCCGAGGATGTAGGGCCCGCCGTTTGAGCGGATCAGCCTTTCGAGCTTGTTCAGGGCTGCAAAGACAAAGGGCACGCTGGCGTCGTATCCCTCCTGCGTGGAGTTGAAGCCGGCCCGGTATACGCCGTTGCAGAGGTGAGGGAGGAGCCAGGCCGAGACCTCGTCGATCTGTGGCCTCAGGTCATCTGGGTATACAGTAAGTTCCCGCTCGGCCGAGCCCTCGGGAAGCAGCGAGTTGAAGGACGTCTGCAAATCCCGCAGCAGCTCCAGGGACTCGTTGTTGACCGCGGCGTTGGTCTTGGTGTCCCACAGCAGCGGCACGCTGTAGACGCCTTTGTAGTCTGGGTCATCTTTGAAGTAAAGTTCGTGCAAGTACTTTGCGCCGAACAATGGGTCGAGATCGGAGCCGGGGTACTCGTCCGCCGTGGCTGGAAACTGCCATCCTGGGTAGCCCTTGTCGTTACCCTTGGGATACGGCTTCACGGTTGTCAAAGGAATAATGTCCTTGAGGCCTTTTAGGTGGCGAATGAGGTTGGCGCGGTGGGCATAGGGACAAAAGAGGCCTTTTTGTGGGGAGATGGGTGGACATCAACGAGGTCGAGTCAGCCTACTTAGTTCTAGTCTTGTCTCTAGTTGGTCGACACACAACTAACTGAACGCCATCGGCGCCAACCTTATCGGCTAGTTTAACCGTCACCAGACTTGGCGCCGCGTGGCGACCAGGAACACGGTGGGCGATGTGGAAATTTCAGCAAGCAGGTAGCCAAGACAAGAAGCAACATTCATACCGATGTAGAGTCGGTAGCGGCCGACTTCGGGGGTGAATGGACCCTCTGCGGTTATCTTTCCGTGCCAAGAATCAGCCGTCCCGAGGGCGCGACCCTGGGCAGCTAGAGTCTGTTCCTTGCCTGGGGAGGTCATAGTAGGTAAATATCTGAATAAAATGCGGGAGAATAACTATATATCGATTGGTTGGCTAATTGCCGGTCAAGCCGTTGTTCACATGTGTGCAGGTAGGTGGGCGAGTTTGGATGGAGACAAAAGTTGAAAGTCAGTTAACCCCGCCAAAGTCCCCAGGCTGGCAATGGTTCGTCTCATGTTGACCTCCGACATCGCAAAAAGTGGGTTTGGATTTCGCAGCAGGCAGGTTGCTGCGAAGCTGCGAGTCTATCTAGTTCTAGTACAGTACAATTCCAAGCTTCCCTAAGGTATGATGCATGGTGCCTGAGCTTCGATTTAACTTTACATACCGCAGGAAGTACTGTAATTAGCAATGCAAAGCTGGCAGGCAAGGTAGAGGTACTTGAAGAGGTAAGTGCCATGGCTACGGCATGATGTCAGCAGCGGCAAGTCGCTGTACTAGAAGGTGGGGAACAGTTGACAGTGGGGGGCCGAGCGGAGCTGGAAGTTGTATGACTGATGATGACATCAAATTGTTGGCGAAAGTAGATTTTTCACCATCGCGTAACTGTTTCTTCTCTTCGCTCCTGTTTCTCTGTGGGCTATTGTTCTGCCAACCAGAAAAAAGTGCCGACTCCCACGCATGGAATTTCCATGTCCCGCAACACTGCTTCTAATGGATGACCATTTGATAAGTCAGCCCTCACCAATTTGGCGATGTGGACCAGCCTAATCCACCAACCAGTTCGGCCCTTATATCCGCACGTCTGTTGGCTTCCATAATTCCCGGAGCAGGGATTGCTTGAACCTCGAAAGCCCCCTTACTTGCCATTTTGGCAAATGTCCCGATGCGTATACCGTATTTTGAGGTGTGAGATGTATCTATAAGAGTAACGCTGACCGTCATCATCCATCTGCTTGGCAATAAGAGGAGAAGATCGCATGTCTCAGTAAGTAGTAGGCAACGATGGACACACCAAAATCACCCCCGGTCGCCTTGGCGAGCTTACCACCATGGAGCAGCATATCGGCATCTCTGGTGGAGGCTCAGGAGATGCAGCCAGTGGATCGTACCAAGGTATTCTGACCAGGTTTTACAAATCACAACGCATGTCATCAATATTTTGTTTCTTTCTGCTTCTCCGCTGAGACGGCATGTGAGATCTAAACTAGACAAGGGAAGATTTCTAGCACAGAGCTAAACCGGAAAGGTCATGTCAAGTACCAACCGTTCCGTGTTGCTTACCGCAATTGATGCTCCGCTGGGTCCCAGCGCACGGCATGGTCGGTGAAGGAGAGAAAAAAAAAAAAAAGAAAAAAAAAAGCGACAAAACGAAAACCCGCACACTCTGGCCAAGGAATGCCAATTCTATCAGGGGCCTTACAGAACAAGATCAGCATCATGGACTGGGGCTTGCATCCACTTCGACGGCAGGGCAGCTGGTTGCCTTGACAAAAGGTCGCTGCAGCTATTACATTGTGCGAGTATATAAACACTGGCTCCTCGAGACAGTTTCTGCGTTTTCCACGTGCATCGCCTCTTGTCACCTCACGCCAATTCTAGGCCTTGACTCCCTCCTCTTCGTTACTCGTCATAGATCGCGCCAAGACAAAACATCATCTACGTAACCATGAGGCAAGCCACTGTAGCAGCGACCCTCGCCCTGCTGGGCAGCGCCTCGGCGGCGTCGACCCTGTTCAACGGCGGCACCATCGTGGCCTTTGACGCCGAGACGCAGGGCCTCCGCGTCGTGCGCAACGGCTCGCTGCTCGTGACGGACGACCGCATCGCCGGCATCTACACGAGCCCGCCGGCGGCACAGCAAAACTCGTCCTCGATCGAGGTGGTTGACGCGAGCGGCAAGATCATCACGCCGGGCTTCATCGACACGCACCGCCACGGCTGGCAGACGGCGTTCAAGACGCTGGGCTCCAACACGAGCTTGACCGAGTACTTTGGCCGGTACGGCGAGTTCGCGTCGGCCTCGCACTGGGACGCCGACGACGTCTACGCCTCGCAGCTGGCGGGTCTGTACGAGGCCGCCAACGCCGGCGTCACCACCTCGCTCGACCACGCCCACTCCACCTGGGACAAGGCCACCAGCGAGGCCGGGCTCAAGGCCAGCGTCGACAGCGGCTCGCGTGTCTTTTACGCCTTCACCTTCCACAACACCACCGCCTCAGAGATCCCGGAGCTGCTCCAGGTCTTTAGGGACATCGCCGATGAGGGCTACTACCAGGGCAGCCCGACGACGCTGGGTATCGCCTACGATGCCTGGGGACCCGACCCCAACCGCGCCGAGATTGACTCCATCATGCAGCTGACCGAGTAAGCTCCTCGCAAAAGACTTGGCACGGGTACCTGTACTATTCCCCGGGCGGATCAATGCTAACCCCTCAAAAATAGGGACTACAACATTTCCGTTATCACCACCCACTCGCTTGGAGGACCTTGGGGAAGTAAGTACAACCCTTTTTCGTAACCACGCTCGCGCCGAGCAGAACACTGACGATCCAAAAGTCACCAACTCCCCCTCCGACGTTGCCGCGCTCGACTACCTCAACATCAGCACGCCCATCGTCTTCTCGCACGCCTCGTTCCTGGCCGCCGGCGACGCCATCCTGCTCCGGGAGACGAACCAGCACATCTCCATCACGCCCGAGTCCGAGATGCACTACGGCCACACGCACCCAAACAGCCACCTGATCCAGGACCAGGCCGCACTTGGCGTCGACACCCACTTCACCTTCAGCACCGACATTCTCACGCAGGCGCGCATCTGGCTGCAGCAGGCCCGATACGACGAGTCCGAAAAGGTGCTGGACGAGTGGCGCCTGCCCCTCAACAACCCCATGAGCACCGACCAGGCCTTCCTGCTCGCCACCCGCAGCGGCGGCTTGGCCCTGCACCGCGACGACCTGGGCGTGATCCGCGAGGGCGCCAAGGCTGACCTGGTCGTCTGGGACGGCGAGTCGCCCGCCATGCTGGGCTGGCTGGACCCCGTGGCCGCCGTCATCCTGCACGCTAGCGTCGGCGACATCGAGTCCGTCATGGTCGACGGCAAGTGGGTCAAGAAGGACAGGAAGCTCGTGGTTGGCGACTACGCCGACGTCAAGCGCCGCTTCCTCGCTACCGCCAAAAAGATCCAGGACATCTGGGTCGACACGCCCCTCCCGACCCCGGAGGAGCTGCAGTCAATGTTCCCGTTCCCCCTGGTGCGCGCCGACCAGCTCGACGTGCAGAGGGGCGAGGGTAACGGATACGGCGAGAACCACTTTGAGTAGTGCCAATTGACGAAGATATGTCTCATGTGTTTTCTACTCTAATCTCAATGGTATAATCTTTAGCGCTTAGTAATCTTAATCAAATTCGCTCAATCTGAAAGTGACAGACAATTAGTGGAATGCAACCCAACTTCGCTAAAGGGACTTGACGCGACCGAAGCTTCATTTGGAACTGGGCTGACCCCCAGAAACTTTCGCACATATCTCTTCGTTTCCCTCCTCTTTTCCATTTGGCTGCTCCTCGATTTTTGACGCCTGGGGTATTTCTTCGTCGTGCTTCTGTACCACAGTAACATTGGGAGTCTTGATTTGGGCAGCCCATCCACTGGAGCAGCAATGGTCCATGCAGATCACTGTTCCAAGCTCGCCTAATCGCTTCGATGCAATGCAACACGGCCTGGGTTCATTTTTCGTCCATCGCAAAATCTCCTCGGCCGCAAGTTTTGGCAAGTTCATATCTGTGCCTGATTCTAGTGGCCTGGAGCCATCTTCTGTTCCATCGATGCATTGTTTTGGATTTTCTGCTTTTTTGCCTAGAAAGGCGCTAATGACCTCTCGAGACGGCCCGTTGAGAGCAAGTCGCCCGAGGCACTCTGCCAACTCGTCAACCAATTGCACGTTGTGCTGAGATGGTTGTCTGTCTGCGATTTTGCGGATGACCTCCAGGGCTGACATGTCCAAAGCAAGGTAATCGAAGCTCGTTTCGGGCAATTCATCGTGCAAGCCATAGGCGAGATGTGTAATGAGAAACGATACGGTGCATGGATCGAGAGCAGCGTCCATGGCAAGGATGTCCTTGATGTTTCTTGCTTGGCTCACACCTCCAGATTGGTCAGTTTCCTGGCCCTTCACGATCGCCTGGGTATCTCTATCAACCAGATTCATGGCATATCTGCCCCTCCTCGTAATTGCCCATACCAGCTCGTCAGGAACCGGACCATGCGGCCCGTTCACTCCAAAGATACACTTTGGTCCGAAAAGCCGACTGAGGTAACCGATTCGCGTTGGTTTTTCCGAGTCCTGGTATTGCGCCGTCGGTGTTGCTTGCGGGTCACGGTCATGTTGGTTATTTGTTGCGGTTTGATCCGTCTCTTCCTTCTGACCCGACTCCTGCCCCTGTTTCTGGTGGTCTTTGCTCTTTGATACATGGCTGGGTCCGTCTCCCGTAGCCTTCTGCTGACCTGGTTTTCGTTCCGAGGACTCTGGAGGGACATTACCATCATTGGCGTCCTCCGTCTCTTCGGTCGCTTTCGCTCCTGTTCGTTCAAAGATGGCGGGCTTCGTTCTGGTAACTTGATATGACAAGTAATAAACATTCTTAAAATTTTCACGAACATACTTGCAGGTCTTGGCCAATGAAGAAAACGTGCCAGAATCCATCACGCGTTTCTCCTTGGAAGATGCCAAGATATGCAATATCTCAGAGTTCTGGTTCGAAACGTCGAGCGATGAGGCCTAGTCTGTGTCCTCTGGATCCGAACTAAGGAACGCTCCCGATGACCGGAGAGCAATTGCCATGTCAAGATCGAGCCAGACACCAGGGCTCAGCAGTTTGTCTCGACAAAGCGACCGGTAAAGCCGTGCTGCAAAACCGAGTGCTCCCGTGTCAATAGCACAGTTGCTGCCAACATCGCAGAGAACCATCCGTGTGCGGTGTATCCATGTGCCGACAAACAAGGGATGCCTTTCTTTCAGAATATCTTCCGAGATCCCTTCTTTGACAAGTGCCTCTTTGAATGGATTCTCCTTGTCCCAGACTTGGGAATGGGCTTTGATGAATTCGATACCGTGCATGAGTCTGTACATCAACTGCTTTCCACACAACAGTGCAGACGCATAAACCTCGGCCGAGAAGACTGATTCGAGCAACGTTCGTCTGAATGCGACCAGGCAATCGGCCGGCTTCTGGAGCATTTCGAATTTGCGTAACAGCTTGATGATGTCGAGGTAAATCGAACCTGCCAAGCTTGCAGAGAACGGGTGCGCATGCTCGCTAAATTGCCAAAGCTGAATGAAAGCTGCGGTCAATTCGTCAAATTCTTCATTGACCCAGTCGTCGGTTGATAAAATAAACGAGATACCTCCGAACACCTCAAGCAGGGCGGCACAGTCCTCCTTTACCATACTAACCGGATCGGTTGGGGTGTTTGAAGCAGAGAAGCGGCCTTGCTTTCCAAGATACACAGTAACGGTATCGGAGCTCTGCCTGTAAGACTTTTTCTAGACCGCCCAGGCATGTACAGTCTGCATTAGACAGTAGTCTTTGATCCTGTAAAGGATTTCCATTTTCTGCTCTCGGGTCGCATCCTTGTTGAACGGAAGTGCCATTTCCGCAGCAATCCTTGCCTTTTCGAAGGCGTGATGATGCGAGCTGGTGAATCTGAAGGTAGGCAGTACGGCCATCATCTCGGATTCCATGAGACCAGCAAGCTGGATCGCCACGTTTGTGGCCATGGTGACAGAGGTCAGCGACAGGTGCCCCCGAGCAAATTTCTTCCAGAGGCTCCGGACCTCTGCTCGGATCTCGTTGAGCTCACGGAGGAGTATGGCATGCACAAGAAAGGCATCCTCATCCGAGCGCTCCCACTCAGCCTCGTATTCTGGTTGCTCCATCGACGCAGCAGCGGCCGATACCGGCCGCCTCAGCGACTCCGGATCCAGTTCAAATGCCATAATGATCTTGTAGCTGTTGAGAGAGTCCCCGATGAATCCATTCGCGTCAAGGGCTGGGAATTCCCTGACCGAAGTCAAACATTCACGCACAGTTAGTAGCGCGGCTGTAAAGATTCCCTTCCGAGGCTCTGCGCTTTCACCAGGATAGCCGTTCGAGTTGGCAAAGTAAGTTGCCATTATTGTCCTAGTGCTGGTGAGACGTTGGAGAGCATTGATGAAATACGGCGGTATCTCTGATGCTGTGATATGAAGGGATAAGAAACTGGCCAAGGGGACAAAATCGACAACGGCGAGGACGGGGCGGTCAGATTCCTCAAATCTCTACTCCTTTGGATTTCTGGTGGTCGACAACGTTGCCTCGTCATAGTTGTATTCTAAAGCAGTTTTTACGAGCCATGTTGCGACGGTGTCGGCATCGTCTCTATATTGGCGGAATATGCTCGTCATTGAGCGGGGAAGCCTAGTGTGAGCCATTGTGTAGAAGATGGATAGTGACTGAGGTAATTCCTCGATGATTAGCGAGTGTGTCAAGTATATAGCCTGCTGAGTAGTTAAGTGATTGGCCGATGAAGTATTGCCGGGATAATTGAATGTTACAAATAACCAGTTGGATGCTTAAAGACAGCAACAAGTGAAGGCCATCGAGCGAGGTTTGTGTATCGCCCGCCGTTCAGAGCTGGCTGTTGGTGGGGCTACAACCTACGGGTGGGCCCGTGCATCCATGCCAACCAATCAATCAAGGCACAATTCAGGGTCCGAGCTGAGGCAAGGCAGGGAAGGGTGCAAGGATATGGGCTTTAATTTAGTGCCGAAAGCCACAGCGCCGTGGCGTTAGCGTGAGTCTTTAGTCGTGCCGAGAGTTTGCCTCCATTGGGAGCCGACAGCTCGGATTTCATGACGACCAAATTCGAAGCGTTTGGAAACAACAGTCGCCACAACAAACCACACAAAAACTCGCCCTCAACGCTCAAGTGTTTCCAATACACTGGTCAAGCAACACACGAAACAACAGACCACAATGTCACCAACAAGAACACTCACCCTCCTTACCCGCAACCTCCTCGTCCGACCTTTAACCACAACCCGGCCCGCCACCCGTCCGTCACCAACAACCCTCCGCACAACCGCCCGCGCCTCATCAACGTTCAACCCCGGCCCGTCTCCGCCCCGACTACCCGCCGAGCAGCAAGCAGAGTTTGAGCGCCTGCAGCGCGAAGCCTCGGTCGCCGACTTCGCCTCCACTCCCGCCGCCGCCGAAGCGCCGCGGCCGGTCAAGGTCGAGGACGCGGCGACCAACAACGGCGAAGCGGCTGCGACGTCGGGCGGCATCCGGAAGGGCGCGCCGCCCGAGTTCGAGGGCGAGGTCAACCCCAAGACGGGCGAGGTCGGAGGGCCCAAGAACGAACCGCTGAGGTGGGGCGCCGCTGGGGATTACAGCTTTAACGGGCGCGTCACGGACTTTTGAAGTCCCTGTGCGCATTTTCGATTAGGGATTGCGTTGAAAGGAGACGGCCAGGCACATGAGCAGATTTTAGCAAGGGATAGAATGGGGCCCCTTGACGGTGTACTGTCAGACCAGGAGGTTTGTCCCGGGCAAGCCGTGTAGGATTAAGCAATATAGACATGGCGAGATATGGGGCCCATGACGATCTTTAATGGGGTGGGAAGCTGTACGAACAATGCCTGTATTACGCAAACACATCAGAGTTGACGGTTGTTTGGATCGCCAAGAAGGGTATATAATTCAGTCTAATCGTATGAGAAGACATAAACTACAAGACTATGATAATCTAAAAAAAAGGTGAATCCCGCTACTGAGAAATTAAAAAAAGTCATCGCGATAGCATCGCTCTATCCTCGCTAAGACCGAGACCAAGACCAAAAATGCCTCTTAAGGTCTGTATAGCAAACATCTGAAGAGAAAGGTTCTTGCATAACCTTCATGCCCAAGTATCAGTGTAAATGGGTAGATATACGTCCCAGGTCATAGCCTACGTATCCCTGCGCACAGAGGCACAACCGCACTTGACCAGGTCGGGGCTTGGCAAGATGCCAGCGTAGGCAACCAGCACAAGAATTTCAAGATCTGGCTAAGCTGCCTCAATCCCAACTCTCTGCGGCACAGGCTCGCTTCTAACATCCGACATCGGGAAGTCCTGAACGTCGGTGTCGTCCGATACGTTCTCCTTATGAAAACCCCGAGACTTCTTCGACTGGGAATCGTCACCATTGTCGTGGGCGCCTGCTCGCTGGTGACTCCCGTTCACGCTCCCGCTCGCCGACTCCAATCCCTTTGGTACGGTGCTCAGCGCTACCTCCCTGAGTGCCCGGCTCATGCGCTCACGCCTGGCTGCGCCTCGCAGACGGGACTGGGCTCCGGCGCCGTTGGTGACCCAGCGGATGCTGACAATCTTGAAGCTGAGCCCGTCGTGTGGTGCACAGCGTCCATATTGCGGCTCTCTATTTTCCGTATATGACGGCATGCTACCCCATTGTCTGCTCTTGATGCCGAACCGTACCGTCGATGCATACATCTGCAGTTTAGGGAGGATTAAAAGAGTAACGTGGAGGTCCTTGTTGGGTGGAACGTTGACCGGCCCCGTCTTGAGAGGGGCGTCGAGAAAGTCTGGCGTCGGAAGGTTCTCGCTCGTGACGTGCTGCGCTTGCTTCTTGCCCCTCCCTGCTGCCGGCGGCTCTTCCGGATACAACCCAAGCATGTCGACGTCGACATCTTCTGGCCACTCGCCACGGAACCAGCCGCCGTGAATACAAGCGGCAACCACGTCCGAGTCGTCCGTATAGACATCTGTGCCCCAGACTGCTCGGCGTGCTGTGATTTCCTCGCGTGCCTCAGGCAGCAGATGCGCCTTGCTGACCTTCATCGTCAATGTGCAGTTCTCCTTGTCCTTAATCAAGCTCCACGGCAGCGGCTTCGGCGTCGATTTGAACGGTGCCTTGGGCGGCCGGCCCGTCATGGGGTCGTGTAAGCGTGCAGGCTCTAGTGCCACCTCGTATAAAACATCGCCAATGTGTCGACGCGGTTTATCTGCCACGCTTTCGAGAACAGCCTGCGAGCTGACGATCTGCTTCGGTTTCGATATGACGGTGACAACAGGACTGGCCGGCGCTTGACCTCCTGGTGCCTTTGCTTGTGGTGGCCTCGGTGGCGCGTGATGGTGGTGGTGATGAACGTGCCCAGGGGTTGGTGATGGAACGTTGCCAACACCTTTGACTGTTTTGAATGGCGTGTTACCAGCGACTCCGTGCTGATCTGCAGCATGGGCGTGGTGGTGGTGATGATGGCTAGCGCCAAAACTTTAGTATCTACCTCATAACGGAAACATATATGCAAAGCGATCTAGACTTACTGATGATGGTGATGGTGACCATGGGCGTTGGTCTTTGGTCGCTTACCGCGCCCTCCTACTGGCGTTTGCCTTCCATCCTCTACTGCCCGCATGATATCCTCGTCCTTGATCTTTGACCGGCGCTTGTTCTTGGACCCTTCTCTGACCATTTTGTTGCCGTTGGCATCCGTCCTGTCCTCAACAGGCGTTCCATCCGAATCGTCTTTCCGAGCCAGGCCCGAGGCGGTGAAAGGCAGCTGCGCACCACCAGCCACCGGACTCGAAAGGGAGCCCACTCCGCTGCCGATACCAGAAAACATCCTGCCAAACTCGCTCTTGATACCAGGCTCTCCCGCGGGGCCCTGCATCTGTGACTGAGCTCCTTGCACCGCCTGGGGCAATGGAGACAGGCGGCCCTTTCGATTTATCTCCTGGACGGTGAGCAGGCTTCTTGGTTGATCGCGCTGCGCAGTCGGTGTCAACCCCTCGGGTGCTGGAGCTCTGTTGCGGGGTGAGTCGTACATGAGCCCGCCTGGCCCAGCTGAATAGGCAACTGATGGGCGAGGCGGTTGCTCGTCGGCCGGATTGCGGTGAGGCGGCGGGCCCTGTTGGTGATGATGATGTGGTGCAGCATGTCGCTGGCGCTCGGGCGAATCGAAAGGTTGTGCGTGCGGGTGTGACGGGCCTCGCTCACCTGGAGCCATCACAGCTGGGGTTTGAGAAGGATGCGAGGTGGGAGGAGCATGATCCATCGGGTGTTGTCCTTGGTATGGCCCCGGGTGAGGTCCATACGGCGGTCCTGTCGACGGAGGGTAATCGGGGTGGCGGGGAGGCGGATGGCCTGCAGGATCGTACGGCCTAGACTGTTCGTACTGGTGTCGTTGCCAGCCCTCCTCACGCGGATCTGGCTGACGACCATAGGAAGGTCCCGGAGGCCCTGGCGGCCCCCTCGGTGGTCCGCCGCCGTGTCCATAGTCTGGATGCCCGGGAGGTGGCCTCCCAAGCTCGCCGTTGCGTTCTCGTCGCTCGAGTTCCCGGCGCTCCATCTCTTGCCTCTCGTAGTTTCGTCTCTCCATCCCTCTGCGCTGTTCACGATCGCGGAATTCCATCTCTTGCCGATCCCTCTCGTGACGGTCGCGGAACTGCATCTCCCTCTCGTGCTGTTCTCGCTCCATCCGCTCCCGCTCGGCCATATATCTGGCATCTTCGTAGTTGGACACCCTGATGGGGCGCTCAGGGTTATACTCGCCCGAGGGCGGGGGTTCTTCGCGTCGTTGGTACATGGGATCGTGCGGTGGAGGACCGGGTCGGCCAGGCTCCATTTGGCGGCCTGGAGGCATATTGTTGTACATCTTGGGCTGACTGCTAGGTCGTGGCGGGCCTTGATGCATTCTTCCTGGTTCTCTGCCCGGCTCATTCATTGGTGGTGGTCCTCGGCGGTATTCTTGCGGAGTGCCGTACCGTTGAACCTCGGGTGTCGGGTACATGCCTTGGGGAGAGGCCACGGCACTATTCCGGGGATCTCGCGAATCTGCCCTCACGTCGTATGGTCGTTGATGGTCTGGAGTCTGCGGTCGACGGTACTGCTGATATTCTCCAGGGTGCATCCGCGGAGAGGCATGAACTGGGCTCGCGTAGTTGGGGCCTGCTGACATGGGCCCGCTCGTGGGAGGAGGCTGTTGAGGCTGGTATTGAGGTGGTGCACCGGGATCTCTTCCAGGAGCAGGACCACCAAGCATGGAAGATATTGACATGCTGCTATTTGTACTTCCAGACCTTGTCATGCTGTTGATAGCCGGCAGCTCGCGACCGTTGGCGAAGCCCGTTTGGTTATTTACCGAAACCGGAGGCGGTCTCGGAGGTGGCAGACTGTAGCCCATTTGATGGTTATTCGGACCATTATTGTGCTGCGGCGGTGAGTTCGGAGGCGGCATCGATCGTTGGACGCCCGAAGCGCTCGGGTGTCTCGCCTGGCCTTGTGGTGGTGGGTGTGGTGCAGGCTCGTTGGCGTAAGCCGGGCGCGACTGCGGAAAGAAGTGTGGGTCGGAAGGTCGCCGTTGGTGATGGCTCGGATGGTCTTGGTAAGCAGGTCCGTTCGGCGGCGGAGGAGGACCGGAGGGAGGATGCGACGTAGGAGCAAAGCCACCCTGGGGAGGAGCCGACGTGCTGGGCGGGAAGGGAGAGCGGCTGAATAGCGGCGACGCGTTGCGCTGTGAGAATGGATGGTTTGGCGGTGGCTGCCTTGGCTCCATGGCGGGCGACAAAGCTGCCGGGAGGTTGGTTTGCCGTACAAAACGAATGCGTGGGTTTTGAAAACGGCGCTCGCGTCGAGTCGCCGGCCTGCAGCGAGGCTTAAGCCTGTGGTTTTTGCAAAGATTAATTCAGTAACACGTCGACGAGTAAATGCTGCTGGCTGACGGATTAGGTCGTGAAGCGACGAGTTGATGTGGTGGAGCAAGATTGGAAGCTGGCAGTTCGAGGGAGCTCTCAAATTTTCGGTTTCCCCTGGGGAAAGGGACGAGCGCAAAAAGCCTGGCACGCTCGGGCGGCAGGGGACGCCATGCAAGGTTGCAATCTAGCGCAAGCTCGTGATCCACATCGGGTCGGGAGAGGCAGGTCGACCACGGTTAATCCGACACCCCAGTCCACGTTTACTCCGCACCACGGTTGTACCCCTGGACGTCACCAATCTGTCATGCCTTTTTGTTGTGCAGCCATCGCAAAACAGTGACGTTTCGCAGAACCCTCTTGAGAGCTTAGCAAGTCACTAACGGTAAAATATGTATGGGGTTGGTTGTTTTTATCCAGATCGTTTGTTGGATAGACAAGCAGCCAAATATCAGTTGATTCTTATTCTAATCAGAATTTTTCGGATGACTTCCTCAAAATAAAAAGGAAAGGATTGGAAGAAAATACCCCGGGCCAGCTCCCTGAAACAAAGTGAGCTGACGAAATATGTGGCATTCTGGACCAGCATTCAAATGTCTCCGTCATTACAAAAGCAAGCGGCACTCGACCAATACAGCAAAAGGATCAGAGAAAAAACAATAAAAATCAACATGGATGTTTAGAGTAAAGTATCCAGGTACCTACCCAAGGGACCTAACGCTAACAAGAAGATAATTTTAGCACTACTCAGGCAAGCTCTAGTGCAAGCGCTTTGCCGGTGGACGAATCAGGATCCTCAGACTCGGTCGTCAGCGCGAAGAACTGCTTGTCTCGTTACAGAGAAAGTTCAGATCGCCTTTGGACCGTTATTTTTTTCGCTGGTTTGGCTTGCCACCACCCTTCATGCCAGTCGTGCGCCGGGTGCATTTTGCGACCAGACCAGCCTTTCGTCTGTGCGGGGAAGCGGCACAAGTGTGCTTTGCTCGGCACGCTAAGCCGAATCAGGACTCTTTGTCTTTTTCCCTTGGGCCCCACCCCTTCCTTGCTGGCAAAAAAAAAAAAAAAAAAAAAAATAACAGCAAAAAGCTGCAAGGACTGTGACATGTCGTCTTATCGGACTGAATCAGCGCAAAACAAAGATCTCTCCGACAGCTGACCCCGTCGCCCGTTTGTATTGTTAGGGCGTCGCAAACACGACATTAGGCCATAGTGTTTTTTTTAAATCAAGGGACTGATTCGCGGCAAGAAAAATTCAATCTCCAAAATGATGCAAACCAAATTGCCGCGGCCGCGGAACTTAACCGGTTGCCCGCCAGTCGCCGATCGCGCACACCAATCATTAATGGCAGTGGGGAATGCGTTGGTAGTGTCGCTTGACTTGCAGTGCAAGGATTAATCATAACGTCCTTGGTTGTCTTAGTACCGCGGCTAAGACTCGAGGTCCCTTGCCTGCTCAGTGATGAATTCTTTGCGCCATCCTTCGATTATGGTTAGTTATATAAGCTGAACAACTTTCTTCCCGTTAGATTAGCTGAAGGTCGCAAAGCCAAGCTTTGTTCAATGTCATGAGTAGCCACGCGGTAGCTTTGTCTTGCTCGGGATCGTCACCCCTCAATTTTGACATGTCAATAACAGCAATGGTTCACCATATTCAGGCTTCATTCCCAGCATTTTACACGCTCCCGTTACGCTTCCAACACTTGTACGAGTGCGACCGTCTGAACAAATACATCCAAGGTAGAAACCAACATCTCGGCAGTCCATACACCTCCGAGTCCCGTACGCACCTCAACGCGCCAGTCCGCTCCTGTAGGTGCTGTAGGTGCCGTAGGTGCCTGATGAGTCGATTCAAGGCCCTGCTCCAGACTTCGACATCATGCCATATGAGCTGCTCAATTTTAGGATTTAGTTACGTGATGGTGGAGTGGCTGGATCCTTGACCGAACACCAGGAGCGATTGTGATCTGGCATTGGGGCGTGTCTCGCCGCATGCGGCACAGGGCTGATGTTCACGACCTTTAGATCGATATGGAATGGGTCCAAGGCTTTTAATGGCCTATGGGGTTTGTGCTTCGAGATCAGCTCGGCGTTGGGATGGAATATGGCTGGCGATCTGGGCATCCCAAAGTTGGTACTGCGAATTTCGTTGCCCTGAACTGCTGATTAGGGAGCATCCTGCTTTGCCATCTAGTGCTGCCATCTCGTTAGGAAAGTCACCACCCCTAGTGGCGCTCTTTCATGTCTCCAAGATGCGATTGTGGACGAGTGCCGTTCTGGCCTCTAGTTGATCACTGCATCAATGACAGGCTCTTTGAACGTAGAACTCCTAAACGTACCATTAATGGTCAAAGAAAGCGCTGGGGGGTCGCCCTCCACAAGAGCAGGGCTATGGTAATGTGGCTTTTGATGCTCATCCAATTATTTTGTCACTATTTTGATGGAGCGGGGAAATGGTTCGTCAATGTTGGCCATTCTCCCAGAAACTGAGGCATTCCGAGCGCAAGATCAGACTTGGTCGCAACCTAAATAAAAGGGACAGTCTACCTGCATCATGTCGCAGAGTAAACCTTTTTTTCACATATGTGCTGGTCGACGTTGCCTGAGATATTCTATCAATAAGGACCTACTTTTTCGGGATCTCTGGCCGGTGGTGATGATAAAGCTTCTTTTACTTTGTCGGTCTTTTGTGTAAACCCCATTCAAGTTCCCCACAGCACCTTAATTTTGGCATAAACAAACTAAGTGTTTAGCTATTCGGGTGGAAAGACTTGACCAATGAATGCAGTTTGTAATTGCTATCCGTTCATCATTGCCGTGGGGAAATGATGGGACGATCGATTCTGGAAGAACACCAACGGAGCTAGGTCAGAAAGTCAGATACAAACGATGAGCACAAACTGGCCCCAAAGGCATGGCCCCGATCCCAGAGTATTTGTAAACTCATCAATGTGGTTTTAAGAGCCGATGTGAAAAGTCAATCTCACCCAAGTGGCTGGGCAGGGACCGAGCATGCCAAGGGAAATATTACCCCGCAAGCTGTTAGATGGGGATGGACATTCACCAAACCTTGTATTTCTGTATCGTTTATGGAGACCGCGGTGTACGTACGGAGGTAGTAAACATGCCCATTGCGGCATACCGCATCCACTGCCGAGGTTTGAGGAGATGGAGGTCAGCTATGAAGCGACGGCCTCTTTTGGTAGTCTAATCGTAACATTTTGCAAACGCATACCTAGTTTGTACCTACCTAGGTAGGTAGGCAAACGTGACACAACTTTAGAAATAAGCAGTCTCTTCATCCCTGTGCAATCCATTCCAGAAATTGAAACCTACATGACCTGGTTAAGTAAAGACCTTGGAAACAGTTGCTTGGATAAATTCATATTTGGACGGCTGCAAAATACGCAATGTAAACAAGTCTCGGCTAATGGCCCGAACCTCGGTGTCACGGTTGTTTGTTTACCCGAATCATTGCCAAAGGAACAGGACAACCAGTGGCAAACATAGTCAGTCTCTCGAAATCTCAAAACCCAGATTCTTGAAAAGCCGATGCATATGCGTTCCCCCCGACTCGTTCTCAATTCACACGATGTCACACCAACCCATGTCGACGGTATCACGGTAATCAGGTACGGCAACCTGCTTTGTGCGCCAAAATGGGTGTGTTAAAGCCAGGGAACAATGTCCTGTGGTAGGGTAGCATTCCCCATTTTTTTCTGGACTTGGGGGGACTGCCGTCGTGGAGGTGGTTGTAGATCGATGAGGAGATATTATTCCCCGCATTTGTACTTATAAAGGGGAACATCAAACCTTCCCGAGGTGTAAAGTAGGTCGTGTTGAGACTGCACCGCATTCCTCTCGTTCCCCGCCATCTGGGATTCCTTTTCCGTCAAGGTCGATAGCTCCCCCGTTCATCTCAAGATGCATATCGTCGCATTCATCACCGGCGCCCTGGGACTTTGTTCCGCCGTCGTTGCGTCAAACCTCGAGGCCCGACAGCTCGCCCCCGTGCCGTCACTCACGCATCTCTACTCGCTCAACTGCACCCTGGACCCGAAGATCGAGGTCGGCGACGGTCCGTATGGAAAGCGTGTTGCCATCCCCATTATCGGTGGGACATTTGAGGGGCCTAGGCTGAAGGGTAAGTCCAACCTGGGTGCTATGGCCTCGTCTGATGCTTACACCCCTCGTTGCTTTTTTTTCTTTTTTTTTCTTTTTCTTTTTCTTCCACGGCAGTCTCTCACAAACATGTACAGGTACCATCCGCAACCTCGGAGCAGACTGGGGTCTGACTGACAACCGCGGCATCTTTCACCCCGACACTCGGTACGGGCTGACCACCGACGACGGTGCCGAAATCTACATCCGCACTTTTGGTTCCAAACAGCCGGACGGCGGAATTTACCTGCACGGATTGTACGAGACCGGGTCGGACAAGTACTGGTGGCTGAACGACATTGTCGCCGTTGGCGTCTTGAAGAGCGGGACCGGCTGGGTGTACATTGACATGTACTACATGGTGGACGATGGAATCGACTTGGTGACCCCATAAAAGGCAACCGGTTCTGTGAAAATAAAATCTGTAACCTCTCAATTCTGTCTAGACTCATGGGTTCTTCTTTCTCAG
Source organism: Pyricularia oryzae 70-15 (assembly GCF_000002495.2). Taxonomy (NCBI): domain Eukaryota; kingdom Fungi; phylum Ascomycota; class Sordariomycetes; order Magnaporthales; family Pyriculariaceae; genus Pyricularia; species Pyricularia oryzae. Next base: position 1,102,451 of record NC_017844.1, on the reverse strand, counting down.
AAGATAGATGTAGAAAAAGAAAAAAAAAACAAGATTTGGACCTTTCCGGGACTCCGAATTTGGGACAAAAGAAAAAAAAAAGACCCGCTCCCACCAAAAAAACAAGACAAGATAAAATCATCGCACCGGCCCAGAATGCCTAACCACAGAACCACCCATCGCCTTTGCGACCTGCTCCTGGATCGCCCTCCAGTGCTCCTCGAACTGGCTCTTGAACACGCCCAGGACGGCCCTGTTGGCCTCGACGATGCACTCGTGCGCGACGACGACGTTTTCGCTGCCCTCCTCGTCCCCGCCCCTGACGACGATGCCGCGCTTGGACACGAGGCCCAGCGGGGCCTCGAGGTACATGTAGACGCCGTCCTCCATGTCGGTCATGATGTACCAGTTGCTGGTGACGGGGTTGCCCGGGAGCAGGCGGGAGAACTGCTGCGGCACGGCGTCCTTGACCTCCCAGTAGCGCGGCGTGCCGACGATCCGGGACGCGTAGGGCTCCGGCACCGCCTCGATCGTGGACTTGCCCGGGTGGGCGGGCAGCTCGGTCACCGAGACGGCAAAGGGGTCATTGTTGAGGAGCCCGCCGTGGTCTTGCACGATGGCGATGGCCTTGGAGCGGGAGACGCCGCTTATCTCGGACCAGACTTCGAATTTGGCGGTTGTGCTGAAGACTGTATCGTGGTTGTACGTTGTTTCTTTAGCTTTGTCCGGTGGATGTAGATATGGGTTGTTTATGGGACATTGGTATGGTACGGAATGTTAACTCACCACCCATTTTTCTGTTTGGAAATATCTGCTTCGAGGTGCTGCGGCAGGAAAAAAAGGAGACAGGCGACGAGGGTAGAGGTTTACGTCTTATGTTATCTCGAGCAACTCCTAACTCTCAGCTGCAATCAAACTGCAATCGCTGGCGTTATTATGCAAAGCTGACAGGAGCACCCACGAAGGAGGATTCAATTGCATGCACAACGAAGAAAAAGAAGAAATTTTGGTCTTGCAGGAAAACGTGGGCATTATGTAGTTGTTAGTAACTTCGGCTCGACTGCCTCGACAAAAAAAAAAAAAGACTTCGTTGGCGTTGCGAGCAATAGCCGAACATGAGACTGTTCACCTTTCCCACTACGTTGGCGAGCTTGACTCCGGCTGTTCTGTGCAGATTAGACTATTCTGCCTCCCAAAGGCTCCAATGCACTAACTGACCTGAGGACAAGCCAGCAAATGACGACGAATGAAGTCTGTGCGGACATGATGCAAGCTCCGGTCGCCGAGTGAGCATTCTATGAACTGACAAGAGGGGGGGAACATACAAAAGAAAAACATGGGACAAAAGCTTTGGCTTTTTTGTTGGAGCTGCTGCGGTACAACAAAACAAACGAGTACGTATTCGCTGCCATGCGCTCGCAGATGGGCGTCATCGATGGGTTCTTCCTTGCAACAGAGCATTTTCGAAAGAACAGACAGCAAGGTGATTTGCCGAAACTGTTTCCTTTCCTTTCCTTTTTTTTGTTTCTTTTCCAGTTTTACAGGTTCGTCTTTCCTCGAGCTACCATCCCAGTCCAGTCTGGGACCAGAAGCTTTGAGGGGTCGGAGCCGGGAGTTATTTTGGTTCCGACTTGTTGACTAGATTAGGTTTTTGGTGTAAAGCTGTGACGAAATAACAAAAGGTACAGAATTCTATTTCTAGTCTAGGGTCTAGATTTGGGTCAGATAGCGGAGTACCTACCACGATCTACTCAATTATCTGCAAAATTTTGGGGGAAAAAAGGTCGGACGACTGTTTGCAAAGAGGTTCCTACACTAGGCATCAAAACCTGCCAGCGACAAAGATGGGTTCAAAGACACCGGCATCACCGTTGAGCACACCGAGACCAGCTGCAAGGAAGAAAAGAAAATCATCGCAGTGTTCCATCTCATGTCGTTAGCAAAGGTACCAAGTTTAGACGTTCCTCCCACACTCCCAGGAAGAGGCTGGGCTGGGCTGGGTATTCTAATCAAGGCCCTCAAACCGAAAGCGCAGACGAAAGTGCTGGCAGTTGAAACGCTGCCCCCTATACTGCATGGCCGGAGCCGGATTATTTGTGGAATCAGGCTATTTTGGCCTCAACGGTGGTAGAATTGAGCGTGGTGGTGCTGCTAATGGCCGTCTCTTGATTGGTGGTGGCAGTGCCTCCCATAGTGGTCCGTCTGCTGGTTCTTGTGCTAATGACCGTTCCTTGGGTGCTGGTTCCTGTGTCTCTGGTATTTTTTTTCGCGCTGGCTCTTGCGCTGGCTCTTGTGCTGGCTCTCGAGTTGGTTCCGGTGCTGGTACTTGTATCTGTATCACCGGCGCCGTTGCCTTTATCACCGGTGCAGGTGCCCGTACCTTGGGTGCTGGCGCCTCGGTCTCGGGTTCCGACGTCTCTGTCACAGATGCTGGTTCCTAATCCTGATCCGGATACGGTTGCCGCGCCCCTGGGCCCTGCGGAGACCGCCCTCGATCCTGCGCCGATCGCGCCGTCGAATAGTTCGGCTGCGATCCCGCCTTCGCCTTGGCGGTGGTGGCAGAGCCTGCAGCGGCGGGGCCAGCTTCCGCGTCCTGCTGGACGTTCTGGGCGCCCCTGCGCCTGTTGACAAAGGCCACCCTCACCACAAAGATGGCCTGCAGCACGGCGGCCGCCCACTGCAGGCCCTCGACGTGCCCGCCGCGCTGCATGGCCGGGTCCGCCGCCTCGAGCGCCACCACCACCATGGACGTGGACATGGCGACCATGACGGTGAGCGCCGTGCTGCCCCACAGCAGGCCGAGCGCCCCGCGCCGCGTCATGTAGGCGGTCCGCTTGCCGCGCAGCGTCTGCTCCGTGGGGCCATTCTGGTCGCCCTTTTGGCCGCCGGCTTTTTTTGCTGAGGCTGCGGGCCTTCCGTATCCAATGTAGTCGTCGTCGCTCTTCTTGGTCGTCTTCTTCTTGGTCGTCTTCTTGGCCGCCTGCTTCTTGGACCACCAGAGCTCCAGCCAGAGGAAGGACAGGTTCAGCAGGCCGATGAGGAACCCGCCGGCCGCGGCGGCGAAGATGGGCACAAACACCTTGTCCTGGATGGACTTGGCCGTCTCGAGCCGGATCAGGGTCGCCTCGCTGTTGTCGAGCCCGAGCTTCTCGGCCAGCAGCCTCGGGGTCGGGTTCTTGGACAGTTGACAGGTCAGTCCGCCGCCTGGGGGCCGCGCGCAGATGCCAAAGTACCCTATTGAGAGCTCGAGGCCGTTGATGTCGGTTGGTGGTTGGACCATGGTGACGAGGTAGAGGGTCGGGATGCTGGGCGAGGTTCCTACGCACCCTGCGAGGCAGAGGGCTGTTCGGTTACAGAAGGTTGGAATCGGGGTTAGTCGATGGTAAATTAGTAACAAGAGCGGGATGATGTATGCAAGACGTACCATCAAAAATGACTACAAACACCGGAAGAAAATAGATCAGGTAGTCGATGAAATATTTATTTGATGAAGTGCTGTCCTTTTTCTCGTCCTCGTCCTCGTCCTTCTTCTTCTTCTTAGCAAAGCACTGCGTTTGCTTAGCAAATGTTTCACATTGGACATGATGCGAGACGCCGAGCAAAGATTAGATACTTACCAACATGTTTTCGGCTCTTGTAGGGCTTCCTCGATTTGGGAGTGCTGACAAGGTTGTCTAACGTCGTCGAATAATCCAAAAAAGAAGTAAAATTCCACAAATCATATTGCAAAAGACGGAAATTGTAGACATTGAGCAGCTGTTACTCAGCTGTTCTGACGAGTGTTGTGCAATGACTATATCAAACAAGGTCGGTGACAACAGCCATGTGGATTGAAGTGAATAGTAACCGTGCTAGTGATACAATATTAAAATACTGCAGCTTGTAATTGAAGTTGCAGCGTAAGACTGGCATGTTTGCCAATTGAAATAAGGTCTTAGTAACCTCTACGTCCTAGATGAACCAATATGCACAGAACCAGGCTGCTATCCATCCATATTCGGAGACGGCCCTGACACAACTGTCACGTCTGCAGGCTTCTCAGCAGCTTCCGAGCGAGCTTGTGGAGAGGCACCTAGACCGGTGACTTTGACGCGACTATGTCAGAGGTAGATTCACAAGCACTTGAGGAATTATCTGTAATAGTAATACCTTCATCGGTGCCGTCAACCTTGGGAGGTCTCGAGGATTCTCCCTTTCCATTTTGTGCCAGCTGCTGCTCGCTAGATGCCACCGGACCAACTTCAGAAGCCGCTTGTTCCAAGCCTTCAGCTTCCGGCTGGGTCTGAGCTCTCTTTCGCCATCTCATCCACAACATTGCGCCAATGCAACACAAGAGGACAACTGTCGTCACCACTCCCATGATGATCCTGCCCGGGTGCGCCGCCAATCCGTCGTCTATGCGCTCAATCGACCACGGGTAGCACTCCGACTCGACGATGATGAAAATGCCGAGGCCCATGTAAAGAAAAGGCACTGCTATGCTCGCGTACTTTTGCGCTATACGGAGAATGTGCCTCTGCTTCATGATCAAGAAGGCAGCCAGGCACCACACCCCGAGGAGGATGTAGTACGTGACGACGTACACCGCCACCTCTGCCCCCTTTGCTTGGGAAAAAAGCGGAATGTACGTGCTGATGTTGTCTGCTCCGTTTATCACCGTGATGCTCGCCACCTTGAGGATGCTCTTGATCCCGACGATGGTGAAAATCCCGACTCTGGTGGAGGCTCCAGCAGCGTCATCAGGAAGACTGGGATCGTCGTCGTCGTCGTCTCCGCCTGGGAAAATACGAGCAGATAACCACCATACTCCGAGGAGAATGGGCAGCAGACCCAGAAATCCAATAGGCTCGGTGGGAAGCAGGAACGCGGCACCGAAGCCGATCATACTGACGATGATAATGGCCGTGAATCCGACATATTGACCGATGGTGATCCTGAGCGGCGTGAGGGTCTTGCTGGTGGATGACTCTGCAAAAAAGGTGACCAGGACGAAGATGTCGTCAATGTTGGTGACGGCGAATGTGGCGCATGCCGTCCCGACGGCTTTGCCAAAATCCATGCCAGCGGGCTGAACCACGAAAGCTGCGTTGGATTCGACGGATTAAAATTGACCGGCGCGAAAAAGTAGTCGACGGGACGGGTAGAAAAGAATTAATGCAGCCTGGTAAGGCTGATGCGACAGGGGTGTTGCCAACACTACTACCTTGGATAGTGTAGTTTTGGGCAACTTGTCAGGTTTGGTAGCCGTAATAATTAGGTTAATCGGGTGATTCCCAGACATGGCAGAGTCACGCAGGGTCTTCCGAGTCGGAATTGACTTTTGGTTGAACAAACAGAAAGAGCAGCTTGACCATGCGGGTAATTGGAAGCAGAAAAATGAGCATTACGTGGCAGTGGGGCGTTGAGGCCTTGTTTCATGGTGGGATCCCTGCAAGGGGCCGCCGCCCAGAACGTTATCTTTGATTCCACTGTCGAGAGATCTTGGCATCCTTTCCTTCGCGAAGTACTACGTACGAAATATTAGGACGAGGAGAAAAAAACCTGTATAATTACCACGTGACTCTTCTTCTTTGACCCTGTGACAGCAAACGACAGTGACTTGGGCCAACCATACATTCACGTGTTTCACAGTGAAGTTGCATGTGAAAATTCTCTGAAATCTATTGTCAAGCACGATTACTCTATTCCACAAAAAGAAGGTAAATAGCAAACGACAAAAAAATCCGAAACAGCGCACATCCATCTACCCTACTTGACGCACTCTACCGGACAATTCTTACGCCCAGTGCGTCGTGTTAAAGAGCCGATTACCCGTGTCAGTGCCGCCCTGTCCAGTGTACTTGTTCTCGGACAGCCTCAGCGCCACCATGCTCACGTCGCCATGGCCCACAAAGACCCCCCGAAGGTGCGCGGCTCCAGAACCATGCCGTTCAATCGCACCGCTCTGAACAACACCAGCCACGACCACAATCTCGGCGTAGGAATTGAAGCGGCGAATGTGCTCGACGAACTCGCGAATGCTCTTGCCCGTGTTGACGACCGAGTCCACCAGCAGGACGTTGGCGACCGACGTCGAAATGTCCCTCCGATCAAGCTTCGTCGCTTGCTTGGCGTGCAGGAACCTGGCCAAGGGGAACACCTGGTGCACGCCCCTGGCCATCGGCTCGCCGCCGCGCATCATGGCCACAATCACCGTCGCGGCCTCGTCCCTGAGCCGGTGTCCGACCGTGTCCACGCCCTGCACGTGCGGGATGCTGTACTCCTCCAGGCCGAGCAGCTCGGAGACGAGATGCGTCGCCATGTACCGTCCCGCCTGCACGTGCGCCTCCTGCAGTGCCGGGCCGGCAATGGAGGCGTCGCGCATGGGCGAGGAGAGGAGCTTGGAGGCTGACGAGGGGGCGACGTGCAAAGCTATGTTGGTGTTGTCGTGCGGCTCGTAGTTGAGTACGGTGTATTGGCCTGTGCTTCTGTAGCTGTTGCAGATGGACGAGTCCGAGGAGTAAGAGTAAGAGTAGGACTCCAACTCGTCGATCTTGCACAGCTCTTTGCCTCGCCTCTTGGTCGTTTCCACGAGGTCGGTGATGGAGGTCTTTAGAGAGGCGAACCTCGATGGTTTCTGGAGCACGGCGCACTCCTGAGGCCACTCCAGCTCTGTAATAGGCAGACCTGGACGGGGGGTGATTTTCGAAGCCATCACGACCTGCCAGACGTGGGTGTCGAACCTCTTGTTCCTAGACTTGCGGAAAATCTTGCCTCGAATGGCCTTCTTTAACTCCGCGTCCATCGTAGAGCTTCTCGTCTTCTCGTCCCCAACCACCACAAAGGCGTGGTCTGCGCGAGCCATCATGGGGATGTCAAGCGGGCTGTCGCCATACACAAAGACTTCCCGTCGGCCGTCGCAGCCGCTGGTGGCGAGCCATTCCACGACCGCAGCCTTGACCTCTGGCGTGACCACGTAGCCATCCTTGGCCCGCCCGCCGCCGATGACGGGGACGCGCAGATTCTCTCGCTGGAGCACCTTGTCCCAGACCTGGCGGACACCGCACGTCACCACCACGGGCAGGATATCTTGGTTCCAGGTGAGCTGCCCCAGGTGCATAATCATGTCTTGGTACATTCCGATGTGGCCGGCTACAAGATCGCACGTGGCGTCGTACAAGTCCTGCAGCTCGAGACTATGCGCGCTACGGTAGACCAGACCCTCGAGCATGACCGAGACCTGCTGGAACGCGCGGTGCGAGTAACCTAGGGGTCCGCCGAAGACCCTCTTGAGCAGCCCGCCCATCTTGTCGTCTTGATGTCCGAGGTACCCATCCGCGTCAGCCTCGTCGGTGAACATCACCCCAGAATCATAAGGAGCAAGAGTGCGGTCCGCATCGAACACGACAATGGTCTTGGCCTGTTCGAGCCGGGCGCTGTCAACCTGCTCCCTAACCTTGTCCAAAGCAGCGTCCACATTCTCCTCCTCACCCGTGCTCCAAAACGCACACAAATCCACTATGCGGCGCAGCTTTCTCCCTTTGGCAGCCACCACGACCGCAAACACGATCCCAAAATCGACGCACAGCTCAAAAAGCCCCCTCATCTCCGCCTGCTGCCACCTCCCAAGCTCGTCGGCCGGCAGCGCCTTGCGCGCGCGCCTCTGGTCGCCGGCGCGCTGCCTGCGCACCACCTCGGGGTCCGCCTGGAGGTAGACGATGTGCGTAAAGGTGTCGAGGTCGGCGTCGGTGCACACCTGCTGCAGCTCGGTGTCGAGGTCGTCGTCGGACTCGCCCGACGTCGCGGGCAGCATGAAGTGGCCGGCCACGATGGCGCCCTTGCCGCTGCGCCGCGCCTCGTCGCCGACGTGCCGGATGGCCGTGGCGCGGTGCCGCTGCTTGTCGGCGTGCGGCAGCTGCTTGAACGCGGCCAGCCCGCCGTCCACGATGGAGTCGATCACCTCGGAGCCTTCGTAGTAGTCGTAGTAGGCGGGAGACATGTCGCCGGTCAGGCGGAGCTGGGAGAGGATGGTGGTCTTGCCGGCGCCGGGGAGGCCGTAGATGCCGATGATGTTGGGAGACGGGGTTGTTTTGGGGGGCATGTTGAAGGATGGTTTGTTGGTGTTGTGTGTGGGGTCTGCTTTGTTGGTGCTTGTCTTGGAGAATAGGGTAGAAAGGGCTTTAGTTTGCGATAAAGCCCAGGAATAGTTGCCTGGTTCAAAGTTGCATAGATGCTCATTCAACAGAACAGAGGAAATGATGATGACAGTCCTAATCTTTATATATTGACCTGCCATATTGTTTCCATTGGACTACATGTACAACACATTCAGAGAAACGTCTTACCCTTGGCCTAGACCGAACCGCTGTGTTTGTTCTGCACAACCATAAAGGTGTCATTTCTTGACTATGAGGAGTATGCAGATGGAGATGTCCTTTCAGGCAACGGATACCTGCAGGCTTTTCATAATTGCTTTCAAGCTCTCCAGGGCTATTGACACCTCATCACATGTAGAAGCCTGCTAATTGGCTATTGAGAAGCGGGTACCCCTGCACCTCTGTGCCAGACTAAGGCATGTCGACAAAGGAAGACTGCTGGTCCATCATCTTTCTCCCACTGACAATTCAGTCACCCCGTCAAACGGGCCAATCACAATACCAAACAAGAAAGCACGAGAAAACAAAGCCAGAGGAGAAAACAATGACAAGCAGGCTCATACTGAACACAAAGAAACACAGATTCAGCGACCAACAAACCACCTTGCATCCCAACAGTGCCAACACCACAAGCAAAAAGAGCAAAAACCAAAAGAAAATGAAGCGTCACACCCAGGAACTTCTCCTCCACCAGTGGCACGCCCTCCTCGCCCTCCCCCACCAGCCCTCAGCAGCATGGCACCGCGCCCGTCTCCGCGAGGAGCTGGCCGAGCGAGACGGCCGATGTGATCTTCACCATCAGCCGAGCAAGGTACGACGGACACGCCACGCGGGGTCTGCCAGACGCGTCGGCCGCTGTGCTGCTGTACATGGGGGCCAAGTTCAGTGCGAGGTGGACGTTTTACCGCATCGTTGCGTTTGCGTGCGGGGCGAGGGGCGAGCGGCTGCGAGGCGTTAGAGAGGTAGTGAACCCTGCCAAGGCGAGCAAGGTCGACGAGGTGGCGGAGCGGCATGGGCTGGACCGCGTGGCGTTTAGGAGGTGGGCGGGGAGGGTGAGGATGTTTTGGCCGCTGCTGCCTTGAGTCGAGGGTGCAGTTTCTTCTCGAGTCCACACGCGCTGAAAATTCAGGAATAGTGTCCTTCTTTCGGGTAGTAGTAGTAGTAGTAGTAGTAGTATTATTTAACGCCGGGCTCGGCCCGGCTTATTAGCCGGCCGTTAGCAACCTCCCGAGGGGTATCTCGGCGCGCTTTCTATTTTCTCTATTTACACAGCGGAAAACAAGGGCATAGAAGCGAATCGAGCCTGACCGGGTTCGTGCCCGGTCCTGCTTACAGGTTTGTTCACTGACGCGACCCCGTGCCTTCAGGCGCACGGAGGATTCGTCTGACGGCAGTTGACGGCTCTTCATCGAGAGGGGCCTGTGTCCAAACAGCGGAGCTGTCGGTCGTTTGTAGCCATGGAGACGAAGTTCCCAACAAGTGTGGGCTCGACGGCACAGGCGGGTGGTTGTTGTCGATAGCCAGCCGGGTTATCCTTGCCACGGGTAAGCGGGGAGGAGGTGGAGGGAGCAGGATTCGAACCTACGTTACTCAAGTAACAGCCATGGCGCTTAACCACTGCGCCATTCCCCCCAGCTCCTTCTTTCGGGTGTTATCCGACGACAGGGTCCCGGCTACCAGCGGCGGCACAGAGGGATAGCTGTAGAAGTGATCGAGGACCTAAGATTGTTAAAGAGGATGGTTATAGTGACAAGGCGCCATGGTCATGAATAGCTTCAGTCCACTGTAGTTCTCACCATTTACACGTGAAGCCGTGGTTGCTGGCGCTGCAATCATCCTCAAACCACTTCAATTCAGAGGGGAACTCATTTATCCATTTCAACCAGCAGCTCAAACTACAAATCCGAACAGATAACGTTTTCTGCAAATCGTTTAGAGTTCGATGCATCGGAAACCATGGACGGGCTCAGTGACCAGGACTTTCACAAATCATTCCTGACAAATCCTATGAATTTAGCGCATGTACTACACACTACACACGCTTTGCTATAAATTCTCGATATTTGTCATCATCCTAATTTGATATCATCCTAGCTTTGTGGTTGGCTGTCCATGTAGAGAACTTACCCCTGAGCGGGGTCGGGCCAGGGAAGAGACGATGATACTGCATCTCAGTCGCGTGCAAGCCAGGAAATCGACTCCTCGGTTGCCAAATTGATTCTGTCTCAGCGCTGGTGAGTTTCTTACCATTCCTCTTTTGCACCGGCTAGGATTCCGGGACAGGTCCTTGAAGCAAAGCCTTTGTAATTGTATGTTATGGAGATTGGAGTGGGAGGAATAGTAAACAAAAATCTGTTCCGATGTTCCCAACAGATCTAATTTGTTCTGTTAAAGGTCCTAGCGTCATGACATGCCATCGGGTACCGGGAAGCGATTAGAAAGTTTAGACGAGAAGCGAGTCTTGAATGATTGCTCATGAGCACATGGCACTAACGTTACACCACTCCTGACTCAAAAGTATATCGAGTATTGATGTTTTTCCTGTTTAGACGATCGAAACTTTTGTCATGGTGAGTAAAGATTCATCATCGAGAAAATCCTGCTATTTGGAATTGTGCATCTTGGAGGGTGTGCGGTAAGATTTGACAACGTTCGCCTCTCATTCGAACACGATCTGTCATATCTTCCTGACATGAGATGAACAGAGCGGGTGCTTGAAGTCTTAAACGCGTATCGCCCCACCGTGGCCACCATCTCCCTCTGGTGACTCTCATCAGCATGTTTTGGTTTTATACGGTATTACTCTTTACACCAAGTTTTCCAGACTACCTCTAGCTCCGCCATTCGCACTATAAAACGACTCATGATGGCAGAGGTTCCCAGACTTGATTTTTCCCGGTTCAGCCAGGGCACAAAACAGGAAAAAGAGGAGTTTGGAGAGGCGCTGACAAAGGCTCTCATCGAGCATGGGTTCGTCAAGCTGGTAAACCATGGCATTGCTGATGAGGCAGTCGTAAACTTACTAGAACAGGTAAAGGACTTGACGATCAGATCATCTCTTGGACAATTATGGTTGATTGGGTTTTTTTTTTGGACTGAACAAATATTCGAATCTAGTCACGCAAATTCTTCAATCTGCCTGCGCCCGCCTTGCAACGGATTGCTTGTGTTCCAGGCCCAAACCCACAACGTGGCTGGTGCGGACAAGGCACTGAGCTAGTGTCAAAAACACGCAAGGAGAATTACGCAGGGCACGACGATGTCACCAAACTGATGGATGCTCGGGTAAATAAGACTGCGTATTTATATCCTAAATACCAAAGATGCATGAATCTCATCGACTCTTTTGTAGGAGCATTTTGACGCAGGGCCGCTCGAAGATGCACAATTTCCCAACCTATGGCCCGACGAAAACGACCTGCCAGGCTTCCGCGAGACCATCGCAAACCACTACCAGATCTGCAAAAAGGTAGCCCACCAGCTCATGGCCGCCGTCGAGATTGGCATGGGCCTCTCCGCCGGCGTGCTGGTGGACCGCTGCCGCCAAGAAGCCAGCGAGATATCCCTGAACCGGTACCCGCAGATCGCCAGCGAGACGCTGGCCGAGGGCCACACGAAGCGCATCTGGCCGCACACCGACTACGGCGTCATCACGCTGCTGTTCCAGGACGGCGTCGGCGGGCTGGAGCTCGAGGACAGGACCAGGCCCGGCGAGTTCCTGCCCGTGACGCCGACTGCACCGGGAGGCAGGGCCGAGATGGTCGTCAACGCCAGCGACACGTTTGAGCGCTGGACCAACGGCGTCGTCAGGGCCGGCCTGCACCGCGTCACGCTGCCGTGCGACGAGAAGAGGGCCGTGGTGCCCGAGCGGTACTCGTGTGCCTTTTTCCAAAAGGCGAGCCGGGAGACGTCGGCCGGGCCGCTGCCGCAGTTTGTGACCGAGGACAACCCGGCGCGCTACGATGAGATTACGGCGTTGCAGTTCCAGCAGCGCAGGAACCGGCTGCACTATTAGTGTCTGCTGTTTTATGCTTTTGATCTTTATTAAGTCTGCGATAGGTGGAGAGAAAACCGCGGCAAACGCCGCAAGCTGATTACAATTTTTGCAAAAGTACATAATTCAGGGATGCAACAAGCACCCGCCCTCACGTCGCCTGGGCCTTTCGCCCGTGATAGTGTGTTATGTAAATTTGTGTAGATTGAATCAGCGCGCGGTAGTGCCCCACGTGCGGCTGCATGCACGACACCGGCCTGGCTATTGCTCCGCGTAGCCCGGCGTCAAATAGACATTATTACAACTGCTACTATGCTGTTAGGCTACTGAGGGATAATCAATCGCTTATGGATGGTCTAGAACTACATGAATCATGTCTCTAATCCAACGTCAGCTCGCCAAGATGAATGGTATTAGTTACAGAGCTTAGAAGCATGGAGCCAATACCAAGGGCTTGGCCTGTCAGAATCAAGACGATACCCACCCGGCCGGCGTAACCTATCCTCCAGCTTCTTACTGCGAGATGCAGCGCAATAGTGAATAGTGTCTTTTGCCCGCAGCGCCCCGCTTCCGCGCCGCAAATGGGCATCACTGCCTCTTTGTTTTGAGACGGCGAGTGTTGTTGTTGAGGCATTTGCGACAAGGGGACAAAACACGAGCCTCACTGCCTAGAAGCCTCGGGACCGCTGGAGCAAGTAGATAAGAAAAAGGTCACGATAATCAGAGATGAAGAGACAATAAGCATCGCCCCAGCGAAAAATTATAAAGCCAGCTCATATCCTCCCCCAGGACATGTTCTGGAGTCTTCTCAGCAGCAGCATCGTCACCGCATCCCAACTGATCAGCTCCTCCATCTCTTGATCTTTGCAGCCCATCCAGCTTCCAGACTCCAGTTCACCACGAGCAACCATGCACTTCCCCACCATCCTCGTCACCCTCGCGGCCGCCGTGTCCACCACCTCGGCAATCAACGTCCGTTCGCACTCGGGCAACACGTGCAACGGCGAATGGAGCCAGTGCAGCAACATCGCCGTGGGCCGCTGCTGCAGCTTCACCAGCTCGCTTGCTAAATACAGCATCTCCATTACCAACGCATGCACCCCCACTTCTCCTCCTCTCCCCCTTTCCCCTCCCTTGCCCAAGATGAAAAGACTAACACCATCGATATGCAATCTAGATCGCCTACACGGCCCGCATCCGCGGCGAAGCCTACCGCGACAGCGGCTGCAGCACCTTTGCCGGCTCGGAATTGTCCCGCGGCGCCGACTGGATCTGCATCCCCTACACCTCGGCACGACCCGGGCGTCGTACCGGCGGACGCTGGTACAACTCGTCTACGCGGCGGCGCAGTGTCGGCGCCCTCGAGGGCGACGACAACAACAAGACGTGCCCGGCCGAGCAGTACGTCGAGGAAGGCGAGTGCCGGACATATGTCAAGCCTGACCTCTTTGGGCTGGCGGATGGGACGACGTTCAACATCACCGGGCTGGACGAGGACAAGGTCATGGAATTGGTAAGTTGACACCAGTTAGCTCTTTGTTCGGTTCCGAAGTCGTGACTAATTTGCCCGCACCCCCGGCATATAGGAGAAACTCGCCGGCACTGGCACTGCGATCGACGCGATGCCTGCTGAGTTCCAGGCGTTGCGCAGCTCCGAGGAATAGGCTGCTGTAAGCCCCTACTCCTAAATACTTTCTTCAGGGTGGCGACGGCAGATTCTCTACATGGGAAACCAAATGCTTGGAGGGCTATTTTATCAACTTGTCGGCCAAATTGTGCCCCCTTCCCAATCTTCCTTTTTTAGTCACAATAAAACCAGTTCTTCTGAGAGTCAACGTAAAACATGGGTGAATGACAACTGCGAATAAGTGGCCGTCCCACGCAATTCCCCCAAGCTTCTATATTTCGACCCGAGTTTCTCGACAACCGTAAACTCAAGCCTCTGCTAAAGTATGCTATTTGCGTCTGGTCCCATATCTTTTGATCTTTGTTGATATCTTTTTACAATAGGTAGACAAGCTATATCCGGGATCTGGCCATATGTGCAAGTGTATGCTCAAAACGCCTCTTTCACCCTGCGTAGAGAGCAAATGTGAACGTGACGGACGGGTCGGGCCTGTGGCCTAGCTTTTCCTGCGCCTTATATCGCCCGGCATGCCTCGTCTAGTGCGGCACGCTAGTGACTGTCCTGCCTCGGTTCTTCCCTAGTCCTAGTCCGCAAACCCTCGCATGATCTGCCAGTGATCCAATAACTTCTCTGGTTATCCTTTTCAGCCATGACAAACATACCGCGAGCTGGCCGACGTCGAGGTGCCATATTGTCATTCACAATGGCACGGCACACCAACAGCCGACGCGATCGTCTCCGTTACCCGAATCAGCAGTACCCGGGCACGCAGCCCCCTACCGCCGTGGACGCCCGTCAGCCTCGCCGAGCGGTTGAAGACGTGCATCCCCCCAGGATTTTGCGCATATCGGTAATCCACTTTGCCTCCAAGTGATCTGGAGAGGTGCGGAAGATGTTGTGGTCGCTGCCAGCGGAGAGAGATGTTCAAAGTTTGGTAAACTAGGGGAGACCCACAATATACGAGTGAAGAAATGCTGGTCATAGGATGATCCGAAAAAAAAAATGTATTCTACACTTTGATAGATGGTCGCCAAGGCTGGAGAGAAAAAGACGCGTGCAATTATACAATCCACGGCTCAAAGTCAATGGCCGTACAATGAATACAAGGCGCCGTGGAAGCGGCGGGTTTGGCAATCTTGATTTATCGGGTACAGCACGCACGATATTCAATCCCCACAAGTTGTTTTTGTAAGTTGGAACATCTCAAAAAGGACAAAAACCAGGTCAAAACAAAACACCATGCGCGACCAATAGAGGCACCCCAAATCTCCCTTTCTGTGCGAGGCCAAGATCGCTTCTTTTTCTAGCCAGAACTCCACTGAATTTGCCCTAAACAGCCGTTTTGCCACATCCAATTAAATCCCAATATAAGGTATGTAGTCTCAGTGCTCAGCCCAGACCCCGGCTGCGCAGGGGACCGAGCGCTCCATATACTTTACCAGCCACATGGTTTTTTGGCCAATCAAGTCGTCCAAAAAAGCCGCTCGTTCTAATTTGAGGACAATTTGTCGATTTTCTCGACGTACATGGAGGTTAATATCTAATACACGCATTGTGCGCGCACTGTACAGGCAAAAGGCGATACGGTTAAATTATTGTGCATTTTGTATATTAGAATAAAAAATGGAATAATAAATCGAATAAAAGTCGTAAAAATGCGGGATAAACATCGTTATATAATAAAATATTTGGGCTTTTTAACCGTTTTTTATTTCATCTCACCGTTTATATTGGCCGAAATATTTGTCACGGCCAGGGTAAGCATAGCACGGAAGCTAGTCTATTGGCGCCTATCGACGAAGATTCTACTCTGAGGAGAGGAAAGGAAACAAACAAAGTTCTGAGCTTGACGCGACGTCGATAAAAGTATCACCCTGGTGGGTCGTTGGTCCAGGGTCAGGGTTAGGGTCTGGTGATCTCATGGTCCAAATGTCACACCTGGAATAAAAAACGGAGGGTGCGTTTATACCCTGCGAAAATTAAAAAAATGTCGGTAATTTTTGAACGTTATTTTTCGGGGGATATTGTTACGACCAGACAGTTGGGCCGGTACCAGAAAGGCCAGGTGGGGTCACACCCCTCCTGACGACAATCAACCAAGGATGGTACCGACCGACAGAAAGAGGATTACATATGGAAAGGGTTACGTGACCGCACGTGACCAGAGGAGGGTGCTATGACTGATAGGTGCCAAGAATCACATAGCACCCATAGCAAGTGATAGGAGTGATATGACCGCTCACCAACATATCCGACATAGCAAACATATCACTACCAGGGACAACGGACTATATAAAGCACGCTTATTACCGTGTAGATAGATTCGATTCTAGGATTGCTTAGCAGCAATTAAACTCTAGTTAACCTCAATACTTACTTGAGAACGATCATAACTTCACCCCCAGTCATTGAAAACCCCAGTTACCCAGTCAGACGCTCAGTTGCTTCAACCCACTGTACTTTACCCTAAGAACAGGTTACCCCGATACCTTGATCGTAACAGATATATTAAACCATTTTTATAATAAAAACTCGAACCAAAATAAAATTTGTTTTCGGAAAAAAATGGCCGCGTATACCACCTTTTTTATTTTATTGCGGAAAATTTCCAAATGGAATATTTGGTAAATGCGTATTTATATAAAATATCCTTTAAATTATCCAAATATATTATCGAACGTGGTTGGGGGATTAAATTTAAATTTTTAGCGTTTATTAAAAAAAATTAAAATAACGTTAATATTAGTTCGGAAAATTTGGAATTTTTTTTGGAATTGGGTTGCGCGGAACGTTTATTTGTGGAATTTTTGGTTGGTTTTAACAATTTGCCTGCGGAATTGGTTTTTTTCGTTTTCGTTATCGCTATTATTTTTGGACCGAATAGGGGTTTTTTGGGCCGTTTTATTATTTGTGGCCGGAATATTGGGGGTGTTATTTTTGGACGTTTGGGAAAATATATTGTCGGATATTATTCGGTATATTTTAAAACAAGATATTAAACAGGAACAATTAAAATATTATAATTAAAATATCGGGGTAACCTGTTTTTAGGGTAAAATATAATGGGTTAAAATAATTAAACGTTTAATTGGGTAATTGGGGTTTTTAATAATTGGGAATAAAATTATAATCGTTTTTAAATAAATATTGAAATTAATTAAAATTTAATTGTTATTAAACAATTTTAAAATCGAATTTATTTATATGGTAATAAATATATTTTATATAAATTATATTCCGAATGTAATTTTTCCTAATTTGTCACAAATTGCAAAAATTATTTCCCTTAATTTATTATAATTTTTTAATAATTATTAAAATTATTTTTTTGGCAATTACGTGAGGTTACGTGATTTTTTTTTATATAATCCTCTTTTTGCCGGTCGGTGATTTCTTTGGGCGGGTGTCGTCAGGAGGGGTGTGACCCCACCTGGCCTCCCTGGTACCGGCCCAATTGTCTGGTCGTAACACCAGGGCCCACGGGCCCTCGGGCCGGGCCGGGCTATCCTCCCTTTCCGGGTTTGGGAAACCTTATCCCAGTGTCGCGAGGGCAGGATCCATCTTGGTTATTACAGCATACAAGACGTGATGTGCCCGCTCCATTACAGATTTGGATAAATGGCTTCAGATTGGAACAAGCAACTCCATCTGGCGCAAGAATACATGCGCCTGCCGCCAAAACGAGAGAGGGGCCGAATGTGAGCGAGGCCGCAGTAGCGATAAAGGCTGAAAATCTCATGGTAACAAAAGTTTAGGATGGTATAGAACGTTTCCTAATGGTATTGCTGTTAGTTTGGGAAATGATTGGGAGCGGGACAAAAGCCCTACACACATTTCTTTTCTTTTTTTTTTTTTCTCTTATTCAAAAGTGATTGGGAAGAGGGGCATCGCCGTGTCGGTAAGTAAATTTGGTATGGGTCTATCAAAGTAGTACAAGTCACTTGTGAGGTCTTTAATTGCTTTTATATTCGAGCGGGTAGGTGTGTGCG
Organism: Pyricularia oryzae 70-15; assembly: GCF_000002495.2. Taxonomy (NCBI): domain Eukaryota; kingdom Fungi; phylum Ascomycota; class Sordariomycetes; order Magnaporthales; family Pyriculariaceae; genus Pyricularia; species Pyricularia oryzae. Next base: position 1,084,727 of record NC_017844.1, on the reverse strand, counting down.
CCGCATGACGCTCAAAGAACACGAGGTGTTAGGGAAAAGGAAACCCGATCCACATCTCGAGCCGATTAAAGTTCAATGCTAGCGTCCGACATTTGATATTTAGTCATGCACCCTGAAGGCTGAAACTGTGAAAGGGCCAGGATTAAGAGCATACCATACTTTTCAAAGCGTTTCAATCTTGCTGTGATATGGCCGCCCGGCCCCGGGCCGCATCCCAAAACCCGCAGCTTCTTTTCCACCGTGGAATTGGCATTTATTATATTAAAACTAGTATGTGGCCCCCGCGGCGGGTTTTTAATGGTCTTAAATCGTATGGGGGAGACTCCGTTCTTTTACATATTTCCACAACATCATATGTAGACCCGGTTGAGGTTTCTTCTTGAGAAATCAAAGGTTTAACCTGACTATGTAACGTGAATGGGTTTCGCGCACGTGGCTAGCGTAGCATGGGAGTTGGCTTCTTTGCTTCTATCGAAAAGATTCTCGTGTAAAGGGGAGAATGGCAAACACAAAGACAAAAGCGTGTATGATCGATTCAGTATGAATCGTAAAAAGAACATTAACCGCGAATTCGCCTCTCGGTCTGACTGGCACGAGGCTACAGTGCCAGTTCAGCGTTTCAGTCGTGGCGGTCAATACTTGGAGCTGTCTAGAAACAATTGGTCGCAATAGTGTTACGACCAGACAGTTGGGCCGGTACCAGGGAGGCCAGGTGGGGTCACACCCCTCCTAACGACACCCGCCCAGAGAAATCACCGACCGGCAAAAAAAGGATTATATAAAAAGGAATTACGTAACCTCACGTAATTGCCAAAAAAATAATTTTAATAATTATTAAAGGATTATAATAAATTAAGGGAAATAATTTTTGCGATTTGTAACAAATTAGGAAAAATTATATTTGGAATATATGTCACAGACCTGAAGGACAGCCACTGGGCTGTCGCTTAGTCATGACCCCTGTCACGTGAAGGCGCGAGGGCCGAGCGCCTCGCGCGCGTATATCTACGCGAAATCTCTGCAGTCTCCGATATGTAGCTCCTCGAGCTACGTCTTCGTCAACAACCACCTGCTACCCTGTACCTGGAAGACTAGATAGCCAATATACTCTGTCCTGTTACCTGATCGCCCGCACCTACCTGTCCGCCCTGCCTGCCCGTGACAATATAATTTATATAAAATACGTTTATTATTATATAAATAAATTCGATTTTAGGATTTTTTAATAGCAATTAAATTTTAATTAACCTTAATATTTATTTAAAAACGATTATAATTTTACCCCCAATTATTAAAAACCCAATTACCCAATTAAACGTTTAATTATTTTAATTTATTATATTTTATTTTAAAAATAAATTACCCCGATATTTTAATTATAATATTTTAATTGTTCCTGTTTAATATTTTGTTTTAAAATATACCGAATAATATCCGACAATTGTCACAGACCTGAAGGACAGCCACTGGGCTGTCGCTTAGTCATGACCCCTGTCACGTGAAGGCGCGAGGGCCGAGCGCCTCGCGCGCGTATATCTACGCGAAATCTCTGCAGTCTCCGATATGTAGCTCCTCGAGCTACGTCTTCGTCAACAACCACCTGCTACCCTGTGCCTGGAAGACTAGATAGCCAATATACTCTGTCCTGTTACCTGATCGCCCGCACCTACCGGCCCGCCCTGCCTGCCCGTGACATTACGTAGCTCCTTCATTAGGTGCCCGCGATGCCTGCGTCACTGCAACCCCCGATCTTAACCGATTCGACCGAGGAACTGATCGAACACCTACAAGGACACCCTGAACAATGGGTGTCTTACATCTCCGAT